>NW_017672289.1:59885-202414 GCF_001879085.1 Nicotiana attenuata
CTATGCTTGCATATGATACCTAGAACTTGCCCTGTGTGTTTGCAAAGCGAAATAGAAGTCGTTTGGTTTTAGAGATGATTGAGGCATTTCTTTGTGCAACCCTTTATACTTGAGAATCCACCTGTGAATATTACCATAGTTAACCCCTTTGAGCCTGAAGCCTATTCTTTGATAACCCTATAATGATCTAAATCGCTATGTTTGAATAAGCTAATTGTTTGAACCGTTACCTCCTAGAAGCACTTGAATCACTAAAGAATATACAAAAGTCAAAGTGTGGGGTGGGAGAGAGTTGGTGAAAAAAGGGGAATCAAGAATGAAGGTTTTGGTTGGTAAACTGGCAGTGTACAATCAATATAAAAAAAAAAAAAAGAAGCAGCCAGTTGGACCTAACGAAAAGTGGGGGTCACAAGTGAAACAAAATGTGGAGTAATGATCGGGTTGAGCATAAAGGTAAAAAAAAAAAAAGAAGAAAAAAAAAAAGAAGTGTGCATTAAAAGTGCTTAGGGAGGTTAGTCACTATATCCAAATATATCCTACCCGTCCCTTAGCCTACATTACAACATATAAAGACCTCTTGATCTTGGACTGAATGGCTCGATTAGTGGAGTATTACACTAGGGGCAAGCTTATGGTGTGTCTGTGTGGCATGTGAATGCTCTTTGCTGAGAGTGAGTGAATTCTTTCCATATATGGTTCCTTATTGTTGAATTTTATGTGTGTGGAACTTCTCTCAGATTTTGTTTATGTGAGGGCATGTGACTCAGGAAGAAAAAGTGAGTCTTCACTTCTGTTAGAGTAATTAGAGTGAGCACAAGTGTGTCTGGTATGAGAGTCTGCATTCGAGATACGATTGTGCACTGCTTGGGTCGATCATTGATTATAGCAGGTGTGACATAAATTGGGGCTATGCATTGAGCAATTAGGTCGAGAAGTGTGGTTTAGTTGCTCGAGGACGAGCAAAGATTTAAGTGTGGGGTGTTGATAATAGGTGAATTTGTCTATAATCACACCTTAAATAATCACCTTCTTGTGTAGTTTTAATGCTAAAAGTGATGACAAAATGCTCTTATTAGTGATTTTCATGATTTGTAGGTGATATATGTATAAAGACGGCTAAGGAGCAGTTTTGGAGTCAAAAGTGATGAAAAAGAGGCAAACTGTGAAATTTCCTAAGTGACCCGTGCAAAAACAGGCCGAAGATTCAGAGAACTGGATCCACCGCGGTTCCACCGCGACCGCGGCAGAACCGCGGTGGGAAGCAGCTGCAGAAGTTCAGAGATTCCGCGAGGGTGTTTGGCCGCGGTTCTACCGCGACCGCGGCAGGCGCAGAAACTTCTGGGACCAAAGTGTCAATTACGGGATTTTTAGACCTAAACCCTATTTAAAACATGAGACTTCGCCCAAGAGAGGCATGTATTGATTATTTAGGTTTCTTAGCAAGGAAAATAATTGTGAGAAAGTACTCTAAACATCTTTCTTCTTTTCTTTTGATTTTATGATGAATTCAAGCTTAGTTTATGTTCCCATAGTCATGAGTAGCTAAATTCCTTGTCTAAGGTGTTGATGGAACCTATTGGGTGATGAACTTCTTGTTTATGTGAATACAAATTGCTAGTTTAATCTTTATTTGTTCAACTTCGTGTTCGTTGTAGTTAATTGACAGGATCCTCAATTAGCTGTGCCTATTTAGTGTGCATAACTTGGAAAAGAGTGCATATTTAGGGTATTGTTGAACAACACCACTCCTAGATTATTAGAGGAATCTATAATTGCGGGTTTAAAGCGGGATTAGGATACGAAGCTTGAGTGCAATCTAAATTGAATTGTGCTAAATAAAGTAAGCTAGTGTATCTCAGGAGAGTGCAATAGTAAATTACTGTGATTACTCGGGAGAGATTTACGGTAAGATTAGCGTTCATGATTGATAGAGATGTGTGGGTAAATTTGTATGAGCATAAACAGAAGGGATTCCATCAATAGGGGAAATCATTGCCTTAGCTTTTTCTCATAATTGTTTACAACCTTTATTTTTACTTAGTTACAGCCATTTAGGTATTTGCAAGCTAGTTGTTAAAGACACTCAACTGAGATTTGAATATTTGGGAAGCTGGTTCTGAAGACTTAGTGGGGCTGAAGATAGCAGTTGATAGGTTAACTCTCTGTGGATTCGACCCTGGGCGTAATACTCGGGTTATATTTGCAACGTCCGCAGAGTCCTTTTTATAAAGCATAGTTGGGCGTGATCACATAACAAGAACAAATCAATTTCCGGAACAAGGCTTTGAGAAATTACTACTAGGGCAAAAATACTACGACTATTTGTTTTAATATAAGGGTTAATTTCACGGTCATTAATTGAATCTTACCAATTATAACAGTAAAGTCACAATATATTAAAATAACTGAACTTTATTATTATACTGAATATAGTCACTTACATTAATGCGATGAAAAATAGATTTATGACTTTATGAAGTCCAGTGGTATTCATACGTGAAATTAAACTTTTGTTTTATGGACAGGAATTTTGGCTTTTTTATTTTAACTCTTGATGGAATATCTCTGCGTTATTTTGATCTTTGATCTGAATAAGTAGTTTTGAGACGTCAAACATGATGACATTCGATGTAACACAAGAATGTATTACTGATGGTTTCTAGCCATTAAAACTAGTAAATTATAAGAAAGAAATCACTTATTAATCATACTTTGCTAGTTGGAAAGAGATTTTTTCCATGAACAGCAAGTTGGTATATATAATCATACTTTTGCAAATATCTGATTTCTTCAAAGGTTTAAGGAACACTACTAAGAATCTGCTGAGATATATATATATATATATATATATATATATATATATATATATATATATATATATATATATTACAATCGAAAGCAAATGAGAAGGGGTAGTGGCGAATCAACAACAACAAACGCAGTGTAATTCCAAAAATGGAGTCTAGAGAAGATAGTGTGTATGCAGCCTTTTATACCTCCCTTGCGAAGGTAGACAGATTATTTTCAATAGATCATCGGGTCAAGCAAGGAACAGTCATTTATAGCAATGTTTAAAAGAAGTGCAGTAGTGAAAAAGCAACAAAGAAACGGTATCAACAGCAAGATATTAAAATAACGGTACGTTAGCAAAAGAAATAACATATTGTAATAGAAATCTAGTATAAGAAAAATACGGGAATAATACTAAAACTACTGGCAAGATGTTGAGTTACCTGTTGTTGCAAATCGAAGATGTTGGCTACACAACCATAGACAGGATCTTTAATCCTAGCTTGAGCTTCATAAGCAATAGTGACAACAGCATCACAACGATCAGCAACAGGAACATGCAACAACAATTTAGATACATTGCTTGCTCCAAACACTTTGTGAATTGCAGCAAATTTAGCAGGACCTTCTTCTGTACAAAAATAAGGTGCAAAAATACAATCAATAGCACATTTTCGCCGTAGAAATTTGCATGCACCACAAGGTGATGACCCTGTCCCAGTTGCCATTGCCAATATAGCCTAAAAATTATTTAGAAAGCAAAATAGAAAAGAAGGTAGAAAAAAGAGAGAAAATAAGAAAGAAATGGGGTGCACGAGCACACTAGGAAATGATGGAGATATGAAATGTAAAGTGGGGCTAAATGGTGGATTTAGAGAAGTCTTATAAGTCTGAAAGTAGGGACATCAAAGGTCTGTGTGTTGGGTTCTAAGGGGACAATTATTAATGGCTTATGCAATAGTCAATAAGAATTTGTTATGCTAGTTTATATTATTCCATTTTTATACTATATGATTGTTTCTTAAGTTTATTTTAATAATGCAATGTTCAAGTCAGCTTATGCACATCTCGACTAATTTTAGGGGTATACCTGATACTCCCTATTAATACAAGTACCGAGCAATTCTATTTACCAAGGGTTAATTAAACAGATTGGATGAAATCACCTTTTTTATGCGTCCCTGGAATTTGCATGTGAAACCTCATAATTCTCAATCCACTCCATTAAGCTCTAAACTGCACCCTAGGCAGAAGCAGACACTCGTAATGTTCGGCGAAACTCTATATATACATGTATATATCTTTAGAAAATAGTAATATATTAGTAGTTGGTACCAGTGGCAAAGGCACGATTTCTGCTAACGGGGTTCAAAAAAGAAAAAAGTCAAAAAAATATAGCCATTGGAAATTGAACCAATGACCTTTCAAAGGTTTTGAACCTCCTGACCACTAAGCTATGCTTTTGGGCTATGTCAACTTGTCAAGGGGATTCAAAACATAATATATAGAGATAAAAAATATATTATGCCTTATATAAACAGTGTAATTTTTCAGCGAAGGGGGTTCGGGTGAACCCCTTCCGCCCCCCTAAATTCGTCCCTGGTTGGTATCCTATATACAATCAAATTTTAGTTAAATCCAAAAATGCACCCCTAACCTTCAAATCCTGGGTCTGTCTCTAGCCTTAGGAGCTATATGCATAGTTGCTTCTTAAGTTCTTAGACTTAATGAATTTTTCGATTAGTTTATTAGTTACAATTGAAGAAGAAAAGTCATTTTTTCTATAGTTAGGAAAAGAAGAATATACAGTGACACGGTTGGCGGGGCCATAGTCATTTGTCATGTTGTTTAATGGAACGGTTACGTTTTATTTTTAATAGTAGAAAATAATTGTCCATGTTTATTTGTTTAAGTATTTTCCCGCCGATCGCCGCACCTAGGAACTGCTGCTTCTTTTTTGTTACTTTCTCCAATTTTATTTTCTTTACTACTGCCAATGACACGTGGAGATGAAGCTTTGCCGACAGCTTTATTTGACTTTTTTAGTCACAGCTTTGTTTGACTTTTTACTACCTCCGTTCGTGTATTTACATATTGATTGCAAAATTAGTTTTTCGTTTTTAATCTATTTTAACAAGATAGAGATTAAGTAATTTATTGATAAAGTTACTGTGAATAATTATCTATTATTGTAGGTTAGCTTGATCTAATAGTAATTAAAATTACAATTGTCTGAATAAGTTAAGCTCTTCGTTTTTCGGTTGGATCTTTACTAATTTAATAGAACTTCAAAAATCTGTACTCCCTCCGATCCAGTGCGGATCAAGGATTTTGAATTCGTGGGTGTTCAACTTTTTTTGAAAAGTTATTATAAATACATCGTATAAGTGTGCAACTATTTAAATACGACGATAAAAAATTAATGACAAAACTATAGTACTAATATTACCGGCGCCGTGAATCTGTGATGAATAATAAAATTAGCAAAAAAAAAAAAAAAAAATTAGTGAATTTTGCGATTTTGGAGGAACTCTTTATTTTTTTAAAGCAGAGTTTCTTATCTTTCTAGCTATAGTGAATTAGAAAAAGTAACAAAAGAAAGTAAAACAAAGTCAGAAGCAAAAGAATAAAGTAGAAGCATTGGCTTAAAAAAATTCGCTAGTGAAAACTGAAAAAGCAAAAAAGATGACCTAATAATTGGGGCAAAAGAAAAATAGTAATATAAGAAAAGATAGAGAAAACAATTCTTGCTCAGAAGGAGAATCGATCCCGCGACCTTAGCCTTTTAGAGCCCTTCAGCACAAGAATAAACCAAAGCACCCATCACGCTTTTCTTACGTGGGTACTTACGATTATATTACATCCTTTTTTCCTAAATCTCTATATAGCTATACATACTCCGTGTCAAGGTTAATGGGTGCTCGAGCACCCAAATTTTATATGTAAATCCGCCCCTGCTCCGATCCACTTTAAAAGATATTTTTGCTATTTTCATACATATTAAGGAATCCATCTTTTAGCATTAATTAATAATGAAATTACCCATATTAACCTTAATTTATTCATTAGAAATATAACAAATACTCCTAGGGTCTTTACTCCAAGGACAACTTTGAAAAAAAGAAGTTAATTTATTCTTGATATCTGAATTCTGAAATATTAAATATTATGGAACATAAAAAAAGATCAAAAAATCAATTAAAATGAACAGAAAAGAGTAACAATAACACGGATTAGCCACTTTTCAGCACAATCATATGGTTGGGCAAAAAACGAGAAGATGTCATTAGTGTTGAAAGTAGGCACACGTTGGAGTTGAGATGTGTCTACTAAATCAAGTGTTTCTACTTAATTACCTAGGGTGAAAATTGTCATTAATTAAGTAGGTTTACCTAACGTTAAGCACAATTTATAATTTTAATACCCCGTAATCATAAACCCTTGCTTGTAATCTAATTCTCAGACAAAATGTCCCCTTGATTGACTGCAACTATGCTAATTAATGATCAACAAATTTTATTAGCTCTAGCTCGCGTAGGTCAAACCAATCTTCCGTTATTGAGCAAATTATATATACATTCTTTTTTTCACTTGAAACATAAGATTTCGTTTTTTCCTACCAAACATCTTTTTAATACAAATTAAGTTTTTCTAAAACATGCTTAGAAGGTGGACAAGATAATATATACAATAGTTTGGAGTCAGGCTAGATGAATAATTTATATTCAGTTAAAGTATTCATTTTAGTATATTTACCTATCTATTAACCTAGTACAATTCTCCCTTTTGTCTATGCTTGAGACTAATTATACTTTTTGAAACTCATATAAATAAATTTTAGTTATCAAAGATTAGACGGTTGATATTTTAAATGAATAGGGGAAAAATAAAAAGGCTAAAGAATAGGCAGTGACCTACCTTTCCAAGAAGAATAAACAATCAAAAAGGGAAAAAACTTATCTGTATTGGATATTTACACCAAGCAAATAAATAAATGACACTTGTCACTATATTTAAATATAATTATTAGTACTTAATTATGGTTAACTACCTTCTAGTTTATACATGATCTTAAATATAAAAAATTATACTTGATCACCTTGCTATTCCCCTGTGCTCTTACCAACAAGTAGATTGAATAAAAATTGTGAATGATTTTTATCAATTCTTGTGGCCAAAATATTCCAATAATTCTTTTGGAGTGATAAGAAGTAGAGAAATTATTTCTTTATTGGCATTTACAAATTCCCTTTTTATAATACAATCCTTTATTTCTTATGGCCAATTTTTTTTAATAATTATCTGCTCAAACTAAGTTCTGACCAACCATTGAAATGGAATACATTTTGAAATAAAAGTTCCAAGAAGCAAAGTTCTATTTCACCAAAAAGACTCTTGGTACCAATCTCAAGAAATTGGATCCCTCTAACTCTACTTTTCTAGCTTTAGATGTCACAGGTTTTGGAGCTTTAATTACTTTTACGAAGAAGGGTGAACATAATTTTTTTGGTTGTAGGCGATTGAGATATAATTAATATCCCATAAAAAATTATATTGTGTATATAAAGTTAATCTTTTTTTTTTTAATTTATATATACTAGAAGTTGAACTTTTTTGGCTTCTTTGCGTATTTACTTTTTTTTTTTTTAAATTTTCTTGGTGAAAATCATGCCTCCGACACTGTTCGCCTTCATTAAATCAGGTATACTTTGAGCTCATGACCAAAAACATAGAAAGCAAAAGAGCTAATTTAGTCGAGCGACAAGTAGCAACTTTAAAACCTCTTTTCGGCATTAAAGATTAATAAATTGAGAGATGATGAAAAGAGATTTCGGTAAGTTATTTAGTATAAATAGACTCCATTAAGTGAACTAAAAAAAGTAATTATTCGTTGAAGCCATTAATTAAATAAGTACATTATGGGTGGGGCTTTTGTTGATCGGAATCAATTTCAAGAAGGCAAACTCTCACACCAAAAGGTGAGACAAAGAAAAAGAAGACAAATAAAGAAAATAAAGAAGTGCACTTTCATTTGTCTATTAGTAAATTAATTAACGAGAGGTTATAAGACAATTAGGTGGTCACTTTCAGTGGCCCCACCTGTTTGTCTTGAGCTTGACAAGGTGGCGGATTAAAAAATTTAACTTTATGAGTTCGAAATATCACTAAATTTAGTCATTTGAGTTACTTGTATGGGTCAGAATTCGACCCCACGACAATTAACGAGGCTAATCCCGTTTTAAGTTAATTCATGATTAATTAGTGGCACGACCACTTAGAATTGACGACGTTCAACCCGCCTCTGGCTCGGTCAACAAGGCCCTGGCCTATCCGCCACTATAGAGGCAAGATCTCAACGTGGTCACGGCCACTTATTGCCAGCTCACGAAGCCCACAGCTATAAATACCAAGAGAGGGGACCCTAGAAAAGGGGGGCTGCTTCTTCACTACTATAGACAGGAGAGAGAAGGGAAAAATATACTCATCTTATGGGAAGAGAAAAACACCATTGTAAGGCTCTGAACCTCTTCATGGAGAGGCAGACCAAACAAATATTATCAATAAAGGCTTTTAATGTTTCTCCCCCTAATTCTGAGTACTTATTTTCGTTTCTTTCATTTGGTCCAATGAATTATTACGATTTGCTATGATTTTCCCGTGATTATTTGTATTGTTTTGCACTCATAAGATATGTGATAACTTTTGAGCAAACAATTTGGCGCCGTCTGTGGGGATTTCATAGCAAAATCGCGTAGTTCTTCNTTGTAGTCGGAATCCTTCTAATCTCGTAACTGTTGCTACCTTCTATCATGCAGCCTTTACGACTCTAACTTTGTATGTACGCCTGACTCTTCTCTTCTCTTCCAGCTTTTAGCCAATCTCTTGGCTTCACTTTGTGAACATATACAAAATTATATCAAGCTATCCCTCTGGACGTCATTAGCTGTCCCTCTGGGCGTGTGTGTGTATATATATATATATATATATATATATATATATATATAAAACCAATATTCTAAATCCACCCCTGCCCATCATGCATGCTCACAATTTTATTTGGGTAAAAGGTTATCTGCATGCATGTGTGTTTGTTAGTTTTGAGGATCTCCTGCTTTTTAGTGACTTTTCGCAACTATAATGGATGTCTTTTATTTTCCAAAATGACCTTTCAAACTACTTATAATTTTCGCCATTTGCATTCACGTCTAATTAGCATAGACATATAAATTTAAAATATGCGTTGATAGTATAAAATTCTTTTACAATTATTTTTTTACGATCATGTTAGTGGAGTTTGATTAACCAAATATAACAAACTATTTACTCTATGTTTTAAGTTCTAAAATCATTCTCGCTATAAGTATCAAATGTTGTTGAATCCATTAACATAGTGGTGTCAAAAAATATTTATACTATTAGGGGTTGTTCGGTAGGGAAACAAGTTATTCATGGATTATAATAACGATATTAAAATGGGCGAATTAAATAGTAACATGATTATTTAGTAGATATATTTTAATTGATAGTTTTTTGATTCATTGGACTAAAAATGGAATAATATAAAATTTAATATAAAGCATTGCGTTTAAAATAAATGAAGACCTACATATTTAGAGAAATAAAAGGAAAAACTGGTTGTTATTTGTGCTACGTACTCGAAATTGCGAAACTCCCTCGCTAAAAGTAAGAATCTTTTCTCAGAGAAAAAGAGATATGTATGGGTCAGAATCCGACCCCACGATAATTAACGAGGCTAATCCCGTTTCAAGCTAATTCATGATTAATTAGTGGTACGACCACTCAGAATTGACGATGTTCAACCGCATCCGGCTCGATCGACAAGGCCATGGCCTATCCGCCACAATAAAGGCGAGATCCCAACGTGGTCACGGCCATTTATTGCCAGCTCACGAAGCCCACAGCTATAAATACTAAGAGTGGAAGTCCTAGAAAGGGGGCTGCTTCTTCATCACTATGGAGGAGAGAGAGAGAAGAGAAAAACACACCCTTCTTATGGGAAGTGAAAATACCATTGTAAGGCTCTGAACCTCTTCATGGAGAGGCAGACCAAACCAATATTATCAATAAAGGCTTTTAATACCTCTCCCCCTAATCTGAGTACTGCTTTTCGCTTCCTTCTTGTGGTCCAATGGATTATTACGATTTGCTATGATTTTCCCGTAATTTATTCGTATTGTTTTGCATTCATAAGATATGTGATAACTTTTGAGCAAACAATTTGGCGCCGTCTGTGAGGATTTCGTAGCAAAATCGCGTAGTTCTTCCATGGACCAAAAGGAAAGAAACGCCGGTTGGGAAGAACAACCCAGCAAAAACAAGCCAAAGCGGCATATCAGGCCGATGGAACTCGAAGATCTCGAATCGAGGTCCAGTCCCTCTGTCCCTCATCTATCTAATGGTGCAAACAAGAAGAAGCAGAGCAGCCCCCCTTCTTTTGGGGAGAATCTTCGTAAGAGATCTCCCACAGCCCCCTTCTTTTGGGGAGAATCTTCGTAAGAGATCTCCCACATCCCTGATAAGGGCTCCAGCCGGAAACCAGCACGGAGGAATCTCGAATCGAGGAGCGCTTCGAGACAGCCTACATACCCCGGTTGGAAGATAACGATTAAGCTGCTCAAGATCTCGAATCAAAACCGAGCTTCAGCTCCCAAAAACCCACGAACCAAAAAAAGTTCAACAACAGTTGAACCGGGACTCAGGCTATGAGTCTTTAACAAAAAGTTCAACTATGGTTGAACCGGAATTCAGGCTATGAGCCTTCACCAAAAAGTTCAACTATGGTTGAACCGGGACTCAGGTTATGCGCCTTCGCCATTATATCAAGGCTATGTGCCTTCGTCAAAAAGTTCAACTACGGTTGAACCAAGACAGGCTACGCGCCTTCACCAGAAAGTTCAACTACGGTTGAACCGGGACTCAGGCCATGAGCCTTCGCCGTCAAAATCGACTAAGTTCAACAACAGTTGAACCGGAACTCAGGCTATGCGCCTTCGCCATTAAATCCAGGCTATGCGCCTTCGCCAAAAAGTTCAACTACGGTTGAACCGAGACAGGCTACGCGCCTTCACCAGAAAGTTCAACTACGGTTGAACCGGGACTCAGGCTATGCGCCTTCGCCATTATATCAAGACTATGCGCCTTCGTCAAAAAGTTCAACTACGGTTGAACCGAGACAGGCTACGCGCCTTCACCAGAAAGTTCAACTACGGTTGAACCGGGACTCAGGCTATGCGCCTTCGCCATTATATCAAGGCTATGCGCCTTCGTCAAAAAGTTCAACTACGGTTGAACCAAGACAGGCTACGCGCCTTCACCAGAAAGTTCAACTAAGGTTGAACCGGGACTCAGGCCATGAGCCTTCGCCGTCAAAATCGACTAAGTTCAACAACAGTTGAACCGGGACTCAGGCTATGCGCCTTCGTCATTATATCAAGGCTATACGCCTTCGCCAAAAGTTCAACTATGGTTGAACCAAGATGGGCTGCGCGCCTTCACCAACAAGTTCAACCACAGTTGAACCAAAACAGGCTACGAGCCTTCGCCACCAAATTTAACAAAGTCCAACAACAGTCGAACTGGGACTCCGGCTGCGTACCTCCGCCAATAAATCCAGCCACGGTCGAACCTAGACTCAAGCTATGCGCCTTCGTTATTGAATCCAACGAGCTCGACCTCGCTCGAACTACAAGAATGGACGCCTTCGTCCTCAACTTTAGCAAGTCCAACCACAGTCGAACCGAGACTCAGGCCAAACGCTTTCATCTGTGAAAGCAAAGCCCGACCTCCAACAAATCAAAGCGCAGGATAGGCACCCTCGCCATTTCAAGTAAGTTCCCCCAACTCGAATTAAGATTCGGGCCACGTAAAGTTCGGCCCCGGTCAAACTACG
The DNA here is from genome assembly GCF_001879085.1 of Nicotiana attenuata. NCBI lineage: Eukaryota > Viridiplantae > Streptophyta > Magnoliopsida > Solanales > Solanaceae > Nicotiana > Nicotiana attenuata. Next base: position 71,587 of record NW_017672289.1, read on the forward strand.
AGGCCACATTTTTTACTACCACGACCGGTAGTTCGACCGCACCCGAACTGGGACTAAGGCTAAGCGCCGCTATCGCCAAATAACGGCCAAGACTCGCCCGCACCGAGCTGAAAAAGCAAGGCCATCAACTATATTAGGGCTAGGGCCATCGCCGCCAACGGTCGACCTAGATTCGACTACGGTGAGTAAACGACCCGACGACGGTCGAAGTTGCCTCTATGGCTAAGGCCGTCGATTCTATCACGACTAAAGTCGTCGATTTAAATTCGACTAGGGCCGCCAACGTGAACGGTCAACAAAAAGCGCAACAAAAACTCTAAAGAACGAAAGAAAAACAGTGACAAAAAACAAGCACAAGGCAGGCAATGGAAAAGAAAATTTGTATATTTACAAAGTCAATTGCGGGTCATCCCCGCTTACACCCGGCCAAGGCCGATCAATACAAGAAATAAAAAAAATAATAATACAAGAAACGCCTAAAACGCCAAGCGGCGAACAAGACAAGAAAAAATGCATAATCTTTTTACTCGGTGCCGTCTGCGCCACCGTCTGCACCAGCGTCAGCCTCTGGCGTCGCCGCGTCAAAACCACAATCGGCACGTGCCTCACGAGCCTTCTGACGTGCCCCCTCGAAAGCAGCCTCGGTCACGACTCCAGCCTCCCACAAACTCTTATATACATCACGTTGGGCCTCGGCAAAGACCCAAAGTTCCCGAGCCTGGCTGGAAGAAGCGGCGTGATCCCGTAGCCGCTGATTCTCTTCTTCTAAGGCTGTGATCCGGTCCGCCATGACCTGGGCGTCCTGCTCAAAGACCCCAATCCGCTCCTCGAGACTCGCCTCTCTAAAGGCCGCAACATCCCTTTCCAATGCCCGTTGGGATTCATGCACGCGGATAGCCTCCTCTAATGCCCCGGCCCTCGACGAAGCATCCCTCACTTGAAGCTTCAATGCCGCGACCTCACCCTCCAACGCGGTCACTTTCCCGCTCCATGCCGCAGCGGCCTCCGCCGCCTTGGCCTTGCCCCGGCGCTCGCACTCAGCTGCGGCCCTCTTTACCGCCTCGATCTCCTCATCCTTTCGGCGGAGCTGCCCCTCGAGAGCACTCGTCCTGCCAAGTATTTGCTGCATCTGAAGCTCCCGCCTTGCCAGCTCTTCGACCAAGGCCTGGCTCCGAGGATCATTCTTCAAGCGCACGCGCAACTCTCGGCACTGATTTCGGTAGCGGCGATACTTCTCCAGCGCCCGTAAAAATATCCCCGAACGGACCTTGGCTCGACGAATGCTCTCCACCTCCAACAGATAAGACTACAAAGCAAAGACAACGATCAGAATAAAAGAATAAACCTAAGGCAAAGAATAAGCGAACCGACGCAACAGTACATACCCTCAAGCCCATCACGGCTACTTCATTCATCAGCCCGATATCCGTAACGCCCCTCAGCGACGCATTCTCGGCCTCCGAGCATAGCGGCTCGAACTGCGGCACCAAGCTTTCCCCTTGGAGCAATAAGTTCAGTTCCGTGGGAACCTCGATAAAGCGAGATCGCCCCTCTGCGCGCACCGCTGAATTGGTGGAGCCTTCCTGGAACATACGGACGTCGTCGGGATCCAGGTCGGATTCAGACTCATCCTCACCCACATCAGCAGCCGCTGAGGAACTACCTCCCGTCTCAGCGACTGGAACCACCAATTGAGTCGCCGAAGCGACGGTATCATCACGGCCTAAGCCAACCGGGGCAACCCCCATTGATTGTCCGCCCTCGAGGGCAGGCGCCGCAGCCGCATTCCTCTCCGCGTCCGCCGGCGGGGAGCCCAAATTAATTACCACAGGAGGAGCCGGCGCGAACGCGACCCTACGCCTTATCAACGGCCTCTCCTCCTCCCCATCTGATGACGATTCCGCTCTAGGGCGCACAACCCCCGATGGCCCCTCGTCCCGAAGTAGGGTCCGTGATGGAGAAGAAACCGCTGAAGACTCGACTGATGCCGCCCTCGGTGTTGAGCGCGACACCGGCGCTGCAGTAAGCCGAGCAACTGCACCAGGCCGACGGAAGGCCAGCTGAGGGGCCCTGACGCGGCGTGCCCTCCCTAATCACAAGAAAACAAGGTTAATGAATAGAGCTGAAACAAAGCGGAACAGAAGAAGAGATCAATTTTTTACCTGCCGCGGGCCTACGGCCATGCCTCTCCCAGAAAGACGCCCACGTACGTATCCCCCTCGTATGGGGGAGTACGGCCTCGACCCACTCACGTATCCAAGACAATGGGGGCGGCGGCGACCTGTCGGCTACAAAAAAGACACGAGTTAACGCTCATAAGCACAAATCACAAAGAGGGGAAGAAAAGAGAATTCAACCACTAAAGAACTTACGTGCATGGTTCCAAGCCTCTGGGAACCCAGTAGCATCCGCCACCAGGTGCTTGGTCCTGATGTAAAAGAAGTGCTCGAAAGGGCGAGGGTCGACCTCGTCATCCAATCTCATGACCAGGCCCCTCGACCCACGAGGGCACGCCTGAATCATGGTGCCACGGACTCTCTGGGGAGCGTAGAGACTAAGCACATGCTGCAGCGTGACCTCCCTACGGGCCAATTCCGCGTACTTGATGAACATTGCCAACAATTTGTAGAGGGAAGGAGTGAGCTGACCCGGGCACACCCCGTAATAACGGCAGAAATCCACCACCAGCATTGGGAGCGGGATCTTGAACCCCAACCTGAAAGGATAGGCGTAAAAAACGCAGTATCCCCTGCGGTCGGTGTGGACCCTCTCCTCGCTTCTAGCGAGAACGATGTCTGCATGGGTGGGAATGACCCCCTGTTCCCGTAATCGGGCCATCCCAATCTCCCCCATTAACGGGGCTTCATCCACCGGTTCCTCTCCACCGTCGACAGTGAAATCAATCGCCAGACCTCCGGGCCGAGGAACTACCTCGTCAACCGACGGAACTTCTCCGGTCTCTATCTGTTCTGCACCTCCCATTGCCGGAGGTGGCCCTTCAACTACCGGAAAATCTATCGGAAGAGCATCGTGGGAAGAACTGCCTGCCATTGTTGATCTACTAAAGAGAAAGGGATAGAATTCGGTGGGCAAGACAAAGGTTATCACAATCAAAGGAAAGAAAGGAGAAGATGAATTAGCAGAACGAAAAAGTTTCCTCAGAATCTCTCTCAGATGAACAATGAAGATATGAGAAATGAATGCCTCAACCCACCTTTATAGGCAACATAAATGGCTTTCGCGAAACCCAATAGCCATCATTAACTGCACGACCAACCGTAAAACGGTTCGGTTCTGCCGAAGCATGCGTCATTATGACAAGCTCCGCGAAGCGGCTTCTCAGCCATCCGCCAACGTCCCGCCGTCAGAATAATCGCAACGGCCTGCGAACGCTGAAAGAATGCGCCGTACGCCTTCAAAATTCTGGACGTGACCAAATACGTACCCGGCGCATACTCATTCTCCACGGCCATCTCCAATATATGAAAGGCTACGGCCATCCCCAATATATGAAAGGCTACGGCCATCTCTAATGTATGAAAGGCTCTCCAATATATGAAAGGCTACGGCCATCTCCAACGTGTAAACGGCTAAGGCCACCGCCGTCAATAAGTCGACCCCCTTATTCGAGTTTTTTTCAAATCACAATCGATGAAGTCCGCTCATCGAGCTCGGCCGAAACACGACCTCAATAAGCGGAGGGACTAACTGTATGGGTCAGAATCCGATCTCACGGTAATTAACGGAGTTAATCTCGTCTTGAGCTAATCCATAATTAATAAGTGGTATGGCCACTTATTCATAACAGGATTCGACTCTTGTCCGATTTAATCTACGAGGGCACGGCCCATTCATTCCCCCATGGGGACGGAACCTCAGCGTGGCCACGGCCATTTATTGCCAGCTCACGAAGCTCACATCTATAAATACTAAGAGTGGAAGCCCTAGAAAGGGGGCTGCTTCTTCACCACTATTGACAAGAGAGAGAGAGAAGAGAAAAACATACCCATCTTATGGGAAGAGAAAACACCATTGTAAGGCTCTGAACCTCTTCATGGAGAGGCAGACCAAACAAATATTATCAATAAAGGCTTTTAATGTTTCTCCCCCTAATTCTGAGTACTTATTTTCGTTTCTTTCATTTGGTCCAATGGATTATTACGATTTGCTATGATTTTCCCGTGATTATTTGTATTGTTTTGCACTCATAAGATATGTGATAACTTTTGAGCAAACATTACTAAATTTGAAATTTAATATTTATACACTAATAGATGCTTAGCACATGTACCATTGCAGCCAAAACTACTGCATTTGGCTAAACCTATAGTTTATACTTTACGACGTTTCTCCTGGATATATATGGCATGGTCTAATATATCTGCATTGTCCACAGTAATAGCACTAATAAAAATCAACAAGATACAACTGAAAAGTACAGGTGGATTTACTCGTATTATGGTTCATCAATCGAACCAAAAGTACAGGAAAAAAATTATGAACAGGAAATTACGAAAATTCGCATCCCTGAATCAGGGTTGTGAGACTACAAACAGTGGTAGAATTCACCCTATGGTCGATCGTGCTATGCCACTTGAACTAAAATCTATCTAAATTTCAATCTTTGAGAACAATGTAAATGTTTACCTTAAAGCGACTATTATTGATAAGGTCCATCTTGCACACACTACGACTCTAGAAGGAGCCTGCTACCTCCCACCAGCACTGGACTAATGAGACTATTATTTTACACGGGTGGAGCAAATATTTGAAATTTATTCATCTGAAAACAGCTTCATCGTTTGAACCAGGCAGACGTTTAAGAACATCCCTCAATGCATAATAACGGCTATCACATTTGTGGTTAGAAATTATGTTACTTGATAGCAAATATATCCTCCGGAAATGTTCCCCTGGATCTCTGTGTCACAAGTGTGAACTCTTACCATTGCTCCTAGCATTTACATTCCTCTTTAAAATATAAAGTGTTACATGCACAAACAACTCAGCATCATCCTCTTCCTGTTTCACAAGAGAATGATGTATTGCCTTTGGACTTGGAGCAGGGGCGGAGCTGGTGGGCAGAAGGGGGTTCATTCGGCGAAAATTATATTGTATATATAAGGTTAAATTTTCTTATATATATATATATATTAGACGTTGAATCCTCTTAGCTTCTTCGCATGTTTATTTTTTTTAGTTTTTGAATCTCCTTGGTGAAATCCTGCTTCTGCCACTGACTTGGACGTATCAGGAACACGTGGAACTATAGACCCTGTATTGGTGATATTGACATTCTGAGTATGTTAAAATATTGAACTAAGGATGTCTAGAATCACAAGCTCGAAAAACCCGAAAATTGTAAAATAGGTCTTGTTTGACCAAAAAGTATTAAGCTTTTTGCTAATTAACTAATTAATGAGGAAATAGAGGGTGAATCCTAATTAAACATAATAAATTCTAGATCTAAGATTGAAGGAGATCGGTGCGATGAGACCGTGTTTGAGAATAATAAATATCAGGTATGTGTTCAATGATTGTCAACGAATGTTATAATAAGAACATGCAATAAATGTAGATAATGACAATAAATGTAATAAGAAGGAATTTATCACCCAAATGTTAGATGATTTGGGTGATTCTTCTTCCAGACAGCAACGTGGGATAATGGAGAGTGAGGATGGATAAGGAATCTTTGGATCTTGTAAACAAAGAGTGAACAACATGTGTTGAGCAATATAACCAGTGAACAAGACAAGATTTTGTATATCCTTTATGGTCAACCCTTTACAATGTGCTCTTATCAAAAAGTGAAGATCCCTCCTTTGTTCTTTATCTCTTCCTATTTATAAGGGATATCCCTAAGAAACCCTAAAAAGTACAACATAAAGAATATCCAATGGAATATTCCTTATGTCTATTACTAAACATATCCTACTGTTGCTTACTTGCTCCCTTTACTTGACCTCAGCAATAATCCTTTTTAAGACGACTCCTCGCCATTGTGTCGTGGTCGGCTCTGTCCTTGACCATGTTTACTTGCAGTTGTCAAGCTGCCCAAATTTAGACCAATACAGTTAGTCCCTCCGTTTGTTGAGGTCGTGATCTTGCACGTCCTCGATGAACGGATTCGATTTGCAACCATTTAGAATAAATTTGGTCGTGTTGATTGAATCGAACCGGCCGAGGTTGAAAAAACGGCGTGGCCAGCGGGGCTGCGATTGGTGTGGCTAACGTGGGGTGACGTCATGGCCACGCCTGTCATCATTACGTGTCTTCCCAATGCAGTGTCTGTGCTTCTGTCGCTTCGATTTTGGTGCCATTGACGGTCCTTTGCTTCGATTCTGGTGTCACCCAACCCTATAAATAGATTTGGGGGGGGGGGGTTCATTTTCGAATTTTTTTTTATCATTTCTCGTTTCGCATGTGTATTGTTCTTCTTTGATCTTCTTCTTCGATCTCCGCTTTCAGTTTCTTGCAGCCTCTTTAATTCCAGTTCCTGACTTCTTACCCAGTTGATATCTTCTTCTTCAGACTTTGTTGCATACATTTCACTACGAAAATATGTCAAAATCCCCTCATATTCACGATGAGGTCTCCGATGCCACTCATTTATCGGTGGCCCTTCCTGCCGGCGGTGAGGAATTCATGGTTGAAGAGGAGGAAAGCTTCCCTACCGCGGAGGAGGTAGTCCCCAAGAACCCTTTGGTCAGACATGACTTCCCAAAGGAACCCACTCTCACTCCTGCTCAGAAACTTTCTGAGATGGGACCTCCTCAAATAGTCGACCTCCGGTTTAAATATCGCATTCCTCCTCACGTCGAAATTGTTCCGGTTGGGGGCGACATTGTAGAGGTTCATCGACTCGGATATTGTGCTTTCTACGTTTATCCGTTCTTAATTGGTTATTCTCTTCCTCTCCCCCCATTAGCGGAGGAGTTTTGCAGATTTACAACGTCTGCCCGGCGCAACTCTCCCCTTATTTGTACAAAGTTTTTCTCATGCTGACGAAGTATGCAGAGTTAGCTAGCTGTGAGGTCAACGTTCGCCACCTGCTGCATCTATTTTCGCCCAGCTTTTATAGAGGTACATTTATACACCTGCGGCATCGTGGGATCAAAGGGTTGGTGGGCGGGATGGATGATAAGACGAACCGGCGGTTCTGGCATAAGTACTTCTTCATCAAGATCGAGCACTTGGTGGCGAATCCGACTGGGTTTCCCGAGCAATGGAACTATAATCGTGAGTATCTTGACGTATGCTTGTTATGTTCTTTCATTCTTTCATTTTCGACTCACTCGCGGCTTCCTTGTTTTCAGCTGAGAGACGTGCACCTTCTCCCATCCTCGATATTGAAATTGGGTGGCTCGCGTGTTACTCCACACCGTGGGAATTTGCGATTGGGCATCCTTTCATAAACGTTTTGGACCTAAGATCCTGTCCAGTAAGTGTTATTTCTACCTCAACCTATTGCCGTTCACTATCGCTTTTTGATGCGACCTCCCTTTGGTGCCAGGTCGGTGAGTTTCCAAAAAGACGAAGGCGCCAGTGCGTGCATTTCGCCAAGCTATCGCGTCGGTTAGAATGCAATTTGCCTTAGCTGAGTCTGCTCGAGGAGGTCAGACTCAGGTTCCGCCAATGAGGGACTCCGCCTCTCAAACTGTTGCTATGCGGGATGAGATCTCTTCTCAGCCTATCTTTTACCTCTTAGACGAGCCATCTAATGGCGAGGAGACATCGTTGAGGAAAAGATGAAGGGTGGAGACCAGGAAGGCCATTGTCGCTGATGTTGATCCTGAAAGATTCAATGCTTTGGAAGCGAAATCTGTGCTTACACCAGACGTTGAGGCCGTTTCTACGTTTGGTGTCGTCATGGAGAGGAGACCCTCTGGGGTTGAGGGGGTTCGTGGTAGCGGAGAGCTTACAAGGGCCGCAGAAGGTGGCTCGACATTGGCAGCCGGGGGAAGTAGAGCTGTCCCTGCAGGGGATGACGACTCTGGCTCGGACATCGATCCTGATGAGATACTGACCTTCATGGAGAGGACTACTCGTGTGGAGATAAGGACGGAGGGTCCTGATCGGCATATAGTCATTCTCGTGGACTATAACCTCTTGGCCAACTCAGAACGGGCGGTGCCGGCCTTCGCTTCCTTGTGCACGGCTTTCGAGAATACGACGCTACAGGCGATGAAAGATGCGGATCTGTCATTGGGTATTTCCGGCATGGCCCTGCGAGTGAGTGCTTTTCCATGTTAGGTTAAGTTTGTTTCGCATGTGTGATATGCTTACACTGACCTTTTCCTTCTTTTTTTGCATGTCAGAATCTTATTGTGGGGATTGAGCGCGATGGATGGGAGGAGCGGAGGACGGACATTTTCAAAAATATGATCTCCAAGTACAAGGAGTACCGTACCAAGCACCGAATACTGGCCGACTTTCTCAGCCAGGAGTTTCAGTCGCTTCGTGATGGGTTCAAACAGAAGGAAGATGAGCTGACGAAGAAAGATGAAGAGTTGAGGGAGAGGGACGATGAGCTTATGAGGGCTATCAGTATGTGCAACGAGCTTGAGGCGGCGCTAAAGGCCAAGGAGGACTAGCTCGAGGTGAGTAAGGGGTAATGGCTGAGAACGCTGACCTTCAGGCGCAGGCGGCGTCCTTAACGATCGAACGCGGGCAGAGAGAGGCAAGGACCATCGATCTGAGGGATGAGCTGAGTACCAAGATCGAAGAATTGGGTCGGGCCGAGAAAGGAAGAATGGCCTCTATGGCTGAAGCGGCGGCCCTAGATGACACTCTCCGTGTTTGTAGATCCGAGCGGATTAATGAGGCAGAGACGCCGGCACTCAAGGTGGCGAGGTTGGAGGAGTGGATTATGTGTTTGGAGGCGGAGCTGTCTGAATTAAATGAGCAAGCCATTGCCCTGAGGGCCGAGAAGATACAGCAGCAGGCACAACCGTCTACGTCTCGTACTTCTGCCGATCCTGGCGTATCGCGGGAGTTGTACGAAATGTGGGTCCATGCCGAGGCTCAACTTGATGTGTATAAATCTTTGCGGGTTGCCGGGAAGGTCTCCGAGGCGGAGCTTGAGGGCATCCGCGTCAAGGCACGTGTCGCTCGTGAAGCTTGTAGTTACGACCCTAGTACACTCGGCGATGATGATGATGACGATGCCGCGGATGGGCTTGCCTCCGATCCTTGGTATGATGACGAGTATGCTGGTGGGGACGATGTGGTGTGAAGCTTTTGTACTTAGTTTTTTTAGCTTTGCTATTTTTGTAGGGGCGTTCTCGAGCCCTTTGTAAAAAGTTGTATTTTGATAATTGAAATGGAACGATTGCCTTTTTGCTATGTATTTTCGGATTCTCGTTCTCTCTTCTCTGTTTTTTGCTTGCTATGCGGGGAAGCTTTTTGGCCGTTTGCATGTAGTGTTTTGGCGTAGTCGAATGTAAAGTAGTGCGAGCGAGGTCAAATGTAAAATAATTTGAGCGAGGTTGAATGTAAAATAATTCGAGCGAGGTCGAATGTAAAATAATTTGAGTGAGGTTTAATTTAAAATAATTCGAGCGAGGTCAAATGTAAAGTAATTCGAGAGAGGTCGAATGTAGAGTAATTCGAGCGAGGTTAGTAATTCGAGCGAGGTCGAATGTAAAACAATTCGAACGAGGTCGAATATAAAACAATTCGAGCGAGGTCGAATGTAAAGTAATTCGAGCGAGGTCGAATGTAAATTAATTCGAGCGAGGTCGAATGTAAAGTAATTCGAGCGAGGTCGAATGTAAAGTGTAAAATGACTTGGTGGAGTTGTGCAAAAATGCTACTTTGTTTATTTCATTCATTGGAGAATATTACATGTTTCTGCTTGTTTCATTCATACATTGGAGAATATTACATGTTTCTGCTTGTTTCATTCATACATTGGAGAATATTACATGTTTCTTCTTGTTTCATTCATACATTAGAGAAGTTCTAGTGTACCTAGTCCCTTCATCGTTCGGCCTGGAGAAACAGTTGATAGGCGGGGCGATGAATCATACTCGTACTTCGAGACTTCCCCTTCGTCACCTCATTAAAAACCTCCCCGATACAACCCAATTGGGACAAAACCCGGGTGAGGGAAAAAGAGTACGACTTGGAGGGCGTCTGTTCTTAGAAGTTGAAGTATTCGAGGTGGGCGACGTTCCAATTGTTTTGTAGTAGCTTTACCTCCATTGTTTCTAGTTGGAATGAACCTTTGTTTGCTGTTGCCATGATTTTGTATGGCTCGTCCCAATTGGTTCCTAGTTTACCTTCTCTTGGGTCTTTGCTTGCATGTGTTTTGGCTTTCAGTACATAGTCCCCGACTTTGAGTGGTCGTACTTTGGCATTTTTGTTGTAATATCGTTCTGCTTGCTGTTTTTGGGCTATCATTCTTATGTAAGCCATGTCTCTTCGTTCCTCTTTATCGTCGAGGTCTTGTTTCCTGTTCTCGTCGTTGCTTGGTCTGCTTTCATTGGAGTATCTCAAACTAGGTTCCCCAACCTCGACTGGTATCATGGCTTCAGTCCCATAGACTAGTGAATATGGCTTTCTCCTGTGCTTGTTTTTGGCGTGGCGCGGTATGCCCACAGCACTTCTGGTAGCAATTCCGGCCACAGTCCCTTGGCGTCCTCAAGCTTTTTCTTCAAGATGTTTAGTATTGCTTTGTTGGAGGATTCGGCCTGGCCGTTACCGGCAGGGTGATATGCTGGAGAGTACTCGCTTGATGTGCCATTTCTCGAAGAATTCGGCGGTCTTTTTTTCGGTGAATTGGGGTCCATTGTCACAGCTGATTTCTTTAGGGATGCAAAAGCGGCATATGATGTTTCTTCATATGAATGTGATAACTTCCTGTTCGCGTATTTGGGCGAATGCACCTGCTTCTACCCACTTGGAATAATAATCAGTTAAAACCAAAAGAAATCGTATATTACCTCGCCCTGCTGGAAGGGGTCCGATAATATCCATTCCAGATTTGATGAACGGCCATGGCGATGTGACCGAGTGGTGGTGCTCGCCCGCTTGGTGTATCATAGGAGCGTATTTCTGGCATTTCTCGCACTTCTTGACGTAGTTGGTGGCTTCCCTTTTCATGGTGGGCCAATAATAGCCTGCTCGTATGAGCCATCTGACGAGGGCTCGGTTGCCGATATGGGCGCCGCAGTGGCCTTCGTGCACTTCCTCGAGGACGCGTCTTGTTTGGTTTGGCCATAGGCATTTCGCCAAGGGGCCGCCAAACGTTCTTTTGTACAAGTCTTGGTTTGTGATGCTGTATCTGGTCGCCTGCATTCGAAGCTTTTTGGCTTCTTTTTTGTCTTATGAGAGTACTCCTTCCTGCAAATATGTTATAATAAGGTTGCGCTAATCCCAAGTTAAATTTATAAAGCGTACCTCAAGTTGGTCTATCGTCAAGTGGAGGAGAGTAACCATGTTTTGTTTTCCGCTTATGTTTTTGGTTGCCGCTGCTAATTTGGCGAGGCCATCTGCCTCGATGTTTTGTGCTCGAGGTATTTGATCAAGTTGACATTCGTCAAATTCTGGCAGTAGCTTATGAATTTCTGCCTGGTACTTTTGTAGCCTTTGCTCTCTGATTTGGAAAGTCCCTGTGACTTGGTTGACAATGAGTTGTGAGTCGCATCGGAGGACGACTCGCTGTGCTCCGTATTTGAGAGCTAACTTCAGTCCAGCAATTACGGTCTCGTACTCGGCCTCATTGTTAGTCATATCGGGGCACCGTATGGACTGGAGAATGACTTCGCTTGTTGGGACCTCGAGTACGAGTCCCAGTCCAGATCCTGACGTGTTGGAAGTGCCATCGGTGTGTAGGACCCATAGGTCGGGTAAACTGAGAGAGGTACAAGAAGTTTCCTGCTCGGCTTCAGGTATTATTTTGGCACTGAAATCGGCGACGAAGTCGGCAAGTACCTGTGATTTTATCGTTGTTCGCGACTGATAGGTTATATCATGCTCGCTCAATTCTATGGCCCACTTGGCCAATTTCCTCGTCAGCTCGGGTTTATGTAGGATGCTCCTTAGGGGAAGGTCGTGACCATCGATATGGGGTGACATTGAAAATATGGTCTAAGCTTCCGTGAAGCTATGACCAATGCCAAGGCCTACTTTTTGAGGTGGGGGTACCGCGTCTCGGCGTCGACCAGGGTTTTGCTAACGTAATAGATTGGGTATTGCATACCTTTGTTTTCATGGACCAGCACTGCACTTACTGTGACCTCTGATACGGCCAGGTATATTAGAAGGCGCTCGCCGGGTTCTGCTTTGGCGAGTAGCAGGGGCGAAGATAAGTATGCCTTTAGTTCTCTTAAGGCCTCGATGCATTTTGAATTCCATTGGAGTCCATTGTCTTTTTTGAGCACGTTGAAGAATTTGTGGCATCTGTTGGAGGACCGTGAGATGAACATTCACAGGGCAGCTATAAGGCCGTTCAGCTTTTGTACCTATTTCTTGCTGGTCAATACTTTGGGTATTCCTTCAATGGCTTTGATCTGGTCGGGATTGACCTCGATGCCTCGTTGTGACACCAGAAAACCAAGGAACTTGCCCGAGGTTACGCTGAAGGCACACTTTTCGGCTTCATCTTCATGCCTATTGCCTTAGTATACCGAAGGCTTCCTTTAGATGGTCGATGTGGTCTTCCTTCCTTTTTGATTTGACCAACATGTCATCTATGTAAACTTCCATTGTTTTATCGAGTTGGTCCTTGAACATCTTGGTGACCAGTCTTCGATAAGTCGCCCCTGCGTTTTTCAACCCGAATGGCATGAGCCTATAGCAGTACGTTCCTTGGTGGGTGATGAAGGTGGTCTTTTCCTGGTCCTCCTTCTCCATGAGGATCTGGTTGTAGGCTGAATAGGCGTCCAAGAAACTTAATAGATCGTGTCCCGCCGTTGCGTCAATGAGCTGATCGATGTGAGGCAACGGGAAGGAATCTTTCGGACAAGCTTTGTTTAAGTCCGTGAAGTCCACGCACATGCGCCATTTCCCATTTTTCTTTTTCACCATCACCACATTGGCGACCCATTGGAGGTACTTAGACTCCCAAATGGAGCCGTTGGTGAGGAGTTTCTCTACCTCTTCGTGGACGACCTTGTTGATTGCGACGTTAAACTTTCTTCTAACTTGTCGTACTGGTGGGTAGAGTGGATCGACATTCAGTTTGTGCGTGGCAATGTCTTTCAGGATACCTGGCATATCTGCATGGGAGAAAGCAAACAAATCTGCGTTGTCAATTAAAAATCAATGAAAGTTACCTGGTTCTGAGAGTTTATGGCCGATGTAGGCCTTTTTACTGTGGTCGCTGTTGTCTAATTGTACGGGATCGAGGTCCTCCATTGTTGACCCTGTGGCTTCTACGACGTCAGAATCCTTGATGACGTCTTTTTGTTCGTTGAGATCGGGTCCCGACTTTGGTAATTGCTATGCTTCCGAGCTCATTCCCTTTAATTGTTGAGTGTGTGTGCAATCTTGGGCGATGCGGTAGCACTCTTGGGCCGTGCACTGTTCGCCTCTGATTCTGAATATCCCCCACGGAGTAGGGAACTTGATTACTTGGTATAAGTTGGACGAGATTGCTCTCATGGCGTGTATCCAGGTCTCCTTATTATGGCGTTATAGGCTGTGTCCTGGTTCATCACATAAAACCTTGTCTCTAGGGTGACGCCTCCGGCCAGAACGGGCAGCTTTATTTCTCCTGAGATTCGCTCAACTGCATTGTTAAAACCTGTTAGTGTTATGCAGCATGGTACTATCTTGTCCTCGAGTCTCTTTTGTGCGAGAACTCGAGGGTGAATAATACACGCGCCGCTTTTGTCGTCTACCATTATTCTTTTTACATCAGTATCTGAAATGCGTAAAGTAATGACAAGAGCATCGAAGTGAGGAAAGGTCAAACCGTGGGTATCTGACTTATCGAAGATGATATTATCTGCTCAAACTAAGTGTTGTCCAACCATCGAAATGGAATACATTTTGAAATAAAATTTCCAAGAAGCAAAGCTCTATTTCACCAAAAATATTCTTGGTACCAATCTCAAGGAATTAGATCCCTTTCACTCTAGGGTGAATAATACACGCGCCGCTTTTGTCGTCTACCATTATTCTTTTTACATCAGTATCTGAAATGCGTAAAGTAATGACAAGAGCATCGAAGTGAGGAAAGGTCAAACCGTGGGTATCTGACTTATCGAAGATGATATTATCTGCTCAAACTAAGTGTTGTCCAACCATCGAAATGGAATACATTTTGAAATAAAATTTCCAAGAAGCAAAGCTCTATTTCACCAAAAATATTCTTGGTACCAATCTCAAGAAATTAGATCCCTTTCACTCTACTTTTCTAGCTTTAGATGTCACAGGTTTTGGAGGTTAATTTACTTTACGAAGAAGGGTGAACATAAATTTTTTTGGTTGTAGTGATTGAGGTAGTAATTATTATCCCAATAACGGAGCTAAAGGGATCGGCGAAACCCCTTCGCTGAAAAATTATATTGTATATGTAAGGTTAATTTTTTTTATGTTTATATACTAGAAGTTGAACATTTTTTGGCTTCTTTGAGTATTTACCTTTTTTTTTTTTTTTAAATTTCGTTGGTGAAAATCCTGCGTCCGATATTGTTCGCCTTCATTAGATCAGGTATACTTTGAGCTCATGACCAAATGCATAGAAAGCAAAAGAGCTAATTTAGTCGAGCGGCAAGTAGCAACTTTGAAACTTCTTTTCGGCATTAAAAAATTGAGAGATGATGAAAAGAGATTTCGGTAAGTTGTTTAGTATAGATAAACTCCATTAATTGAACTAAAAAAAGTAATTATTCGTTGAAGCCATTAATTAAATAAGTACATTATGGGTGGGGGCTTTTGTTGATCGGAATAAATCTCAAGAAGGCAAGCTCTCACCAAAAGGTAAAACAATGACCGAGAAAAAGAAGACTGTTAGAAGAATCTAGAAGCTAAGGTGAAGAACAGAAGAAATGAGGATGAGAGTGAAAATTTAATTTTATATATATATATATATATATATATATATATATATACAACACACGCGAGCACTGCCTCTAACTAACTAATTAACCGACCTATTACAAAAGGGTCACGTGAGACATGTGACTTCAATATCCCCCCCTCCCTCAAGCTGGAGGGTGGTACACACCTAACATCCCTAGCTTGGATAACAAATAATGGTGTTGTGCTGCACCCAGCCCTTTTGTGAAAAGAATAGCTAGTTGATGTTTGCTTCCCAAAAATTCTGGTCGAATTAGTCCCTTCTTGATCTTCTCCCTAATGAAATGGCAGTCAATCTCGATATGTTTTATTCTCTCATGATATATTGGATTAGCTGCAATCTGCATTGCTGCTTTACTGTCACTAAAAAACTTCCCTAGTGTTGATATGTCAACACTCAATTCTTTTAGCAGACCTTCTAGCCAAACTACTTTAGCTACTGCTGCTGCCATACTTCTGCATTCAGCTTCAGCTGAGCTTTTACTTATGGTTTGTTGCTTCTTGGATTTCCAAGATATCAAAGACTCCTCTAACTTGATTGCATAGCCTATTACTGATCTTCTTATATTGGGGCATGCAGCCCAGTCTGAATCACATGAGGCTGCTAACTGCTCTATATCAGCTCCTCTTTTTAAAAGTATACCTTGTCCAGGTGACCTATTAATGTACCTTACCAATCTCAAAGTTGCATTCCAATGTGATAATTTTGGCTGCTGTATGAACTGGCTCAGTACTTGCACTGTAAAACTGATGTTTGGCCTGGTAATGGTCAAATATAGCAGCTTGCCTACTAACTTTTGATAACTTCTAGCATCTGTCAATTGCTCATCATCAGATCTCCCAACATGAGTATCATACTCAACAAATGTGAGTTTAAGGTTAACCTCTAGTGATGTAGTAACAGGTTTGGACCCACTCAAACCAATGTCTATAAGCAATTCTAAAGCATACTCTCTTTGATTAAGCAGAATCCCAGACATAGATCTTAAAACTTCATTGCCCAGGAAACTTTTCTAAGTCCTTTACTTTAAACCTGTTATGAAAGGGTGCCTTTAGCTTCTTCAATCGGCTTCTTGTTGCTCCCTGTGATGAGAATATCATCCACATACACCAAGATTATGACAATATCATCTCCAGCCCTCTTTGTGAATAGAGAATGATCATAAGAACTCTACTTGTAGCTTGCTTCTACTAGGGCATCAGTGAGCTTGATGTTCCATTGTCGAGAAGCTTGTTTTAAGCCACCGAGTGACTTAAGTAGTTTGCATACCTTATACTTCCCCTGTCTGTGAAAGCCTTGAGGCAATCCATGTATACTTCTTCAAACAAATCTCCTTGTAGGAAAATTTTATTAACATCCATTTGTGAAAGATCCCAATCTTTTGAGGCTGCAATAGCTATCACTGTTCTCACAGTTACCATCTTGGCAACTGGTGAGAATATTTCATGATAGTCTAAACTTTCTTGCTGTGTGTATCCTTTTGCCACTAGTCTGGCCTTGTGTTTGTCTATTTCTCCATTGACTTTGTACTTAATTTTATATACCCATTTAGTTCCCACAATTTATTTACCTACTAGTAGATCAACAATTTTCCAAGTGTGGTTGTCCTCCAAGGCAGTTATTTCCTGACTCATGGCTTCTATCCACTTCTCATCTTGAGCTGCTTCCTTAAAACTTCTTGGTTCTGCAACAGTTGAGACAAGACCAACATAGGATTGATAGGATTCAGGTAGATGATTGTAAGATATATGAGCAGTAATAGGATACTGACATAAGGCTGAAGTCTTCTTCCTAGTAACATAGTCTTTCAGCCATGCAGGAGGCTTAGAGACTCTACTAGGTCTAGTTCTGTTTGATTCTTGGTTATCAAACTGATCCCCTGCAACTAACTCTTCAAGTTGCTCACCTGCAGTTTGTTCAACAGACTGTTCACCTGCATCTTGTTCATTTGTGATAGCCTATTGTTGGTTCATCTCAGCTGGTATGCTGGAATCTGAGATGCTATCATTACAATTGGGATTGATATTTGTCTCTGAATTGTCCAGGTTTTCCTCTAGATCTGTTGTATTTTCCAAATGTGTTCCTTCTGAGAAAGTGTCAGACAATATGTCATGTTCATCAGCTGAGTTGGTAATTTGAGATCCTACTTCTGGTGTAATAGGATCCATGCTCTCAGTTGGAATTGGATCCAATAGGAACAAGGCATCATCTCTATTGTCTCCATAGTTCCTTTCCTTGAAGGAAACATCTCTGCTTACCAAAAAAGACTTAGAATCCAAGTCATACAACCTATACCCCTTTTGTGTTTTTGAATAGCCCATAAATACCGTTCTCTTTGCTCTTGCAGCAAATTTATCTTCTCTTGGTAAAACACTGCATAACACAAATATCTAAACACCCTCAAATGTTCAAGTTTTGGTGCTTTGCCATGAAGTATTTCATAAGGTGACTTGCCTTTGAGGATTGCAGTTGGGATCTTATTAATTAGGTAAACTGTAGTCCTAATACACTCTCCCCAAAATCTAAATGGGATTGAACTCTAAATTTTTAAAGCTCTTGCAAGCTCCAAAATATGTCTATGTTTCCTTTTTACAGTACCATCTTGTTGTGGAGTGTATGGGCAACTACTTTGATGAACTATTCCAAGAGTAGAAAAAAAAGCACTATATTTGGAATTGAAGAATTCTGCACCATTGTCATATCTCAGTACTTTAATATTCATGCCAAACTGATATTTTATCATTGAAAAAAAATTTGTCAACACAATTATCACTTCACATTTGGACTGTATCAAACATAACCAAGTATATCTATTATAGTCATCAACAATTGTGACAAAGTCACATTTTTTATCATATGTAGGCTGCTTATAAGGACCCCAAACATCTAGGTGTATAAGCTGGAAGCTACAATCTGTTTTACCTGTGCTATCTGGGACTGTTGACCTGTATTGCTTTGCCATTGGGCATATTTGACACTCCTGTTGAGTATGCTCATCTGCTAAACCTTTCAAGATAGGAATGTGATGCATTGCTTTCATGGAGAGATGTCCTAATCTCGAATTTTGTGTTATAACACAAAACTATAATTTTGTGTTATAGTTTCATTTTATCATTGTTGTCGCTACTACTGGTTTTATTGCTCCTATAAGGATGTAAAGATCATCTATTTTTCTACCATTCCCCATCACCTTGCCACTGTAAGACCTCGTAAAAGACAAAACAGGAAAAAATTTAACAGTGCAAACAAGATCCTTGGTCAGTTTTGATACTGAAAGTAGGTTGAACTTGAAGTCTATCACATGTAGAACATTTTTTATCCTCGGTCCCACTAGGATTATTGCACTTCCTATATCTGTTATTTGTGGCCTGTTTCCAGTTGGTACCTGCACTTTTCTACTTTCCGGACTTCTTAATATGTTGATGTCAACTAGTTTCTCCTTGCAGGAAGTGATATAATGAGAGGTCCCTGAGTCAATGATTAATTCAAAGAGACAATCATTCGACAATATGAAAACAATACCTGCCATGTTGAGTTTGCAATCACCAGCTGAAGATTTATTCAGCAAGTCCACACGCTGCTTATACTCCTCCTCTGTGATGTAGTGGCCTTGAGATTGGCTCTCAGTAGAACTGTTCCCTTCAGCAGAATTATTTCCTTCAACTGTTGCATTATTAGTATAGGTCTTGAAGCCACCAGCACCCTGCATTGGCTTTCTTTTGCTCTTGAAATCAGGTGGATATCCTGCAATTTTGTAGCAATTCTCCTTTTAATGCCTCTTATACCCACAGTGTTCGCAGATTACACCAAACTTTTTGCCTTTCATCATTTGTACCTTGTTAGCTAACATGGTCAATGACTCCTTATTCATGTCCATTACACCAAGAGCCCTTTGGCTTTCTTCTGGTATCACTAAGGCATATGCTTAATTTACTGATAACACAGGTGTTTTTAACAAAATTTGGCTGCGAACGTGAGCATATGTATCATTTAATCCTACTAGAAATTGCACTAGACGTTGCTGATAGAACATTTCAAAAAATGGTTCCGATTCCTTATAATTACATCCTCTACCTGGTATTAAGGTGTCTTGTTCGTTCCATAAGACTTTCATTTTAGTAAAGTACGTGGTAACAAAATCAGTACCTTGAGTTAGGGTTCCAACTTGAGTCCAAAGGTGATATAATCTAGTCAAATTAGATTTTTCAAACCTCTCCTTGAACTCAGCCCAAACCTTTGCTGCATTTGACACATGGACGATGCTTGGCAACTGTTCCTGTGACACACATCTCCTAATCCATGATAGAGCTATATCATTACATCTTTTCCACAGATCGGCTAATTCTCCTTTGTATAAACTCTTCACACATGTTCCTTTTGTGAAACCTAGCTTGTTCTTTTCCAATAGAGCCAAACGCATCGATCTACTCCACAATCCGTAATTTTCTAGGCATGTTAGCTTGATATTTATCAGAATCGCTCCAAGCGTATCGGATGGTTGAAGATAGAGTGAATGACGATGGTCAATTTGAGGTGTTGAGGTGTCTCCCATGGCGGACATCTCTAGATTTGACAATGGCAAATCAGCTAGGTGAAGAAGAAGCAGGTTCAGAGCCCTAATCGCTGCTATGATACCATGTTAAAAAAATCTAGAAGCTAAGATGAAGAACAAAGGAAATGAGGATGAGAGAATGATAATCTGATTATGTATCTCTTCTTCAATGCATGAGCTATATATACACGAGCACTGCCTCCAACTAACTAATTAACCGACCTATTACAAAAGGGTCACGTGAGGCACGTGACTTCAATAAAGACAAATAAAGAAAATAAAGAAGTGCACTTTCATTTGTCTATTAGTAGTAAATTAATTAATGAGAGCTTATAAGAGAATTAGGTGGTCACACTTTCAATGGCCCGACCTGTTTGTCTTGAGCTTGACATGTATTAGAGAATTTACAATTTAAACTTTATGAGTTCATTGAGTTACTAAGTTCAAAATTTAATATTTATACATATTTAATGAATTCTTAATACATATATCGTCTCATCCAAAACTACTGTATTAGACTAAACCTATAGCTTATACTCTACATCCGCCCATGTGATGCCCATCACAACAATTAAGAGGATCATAGGACTTAAAATTACATTTGCTTACCAGTTAGTTTGAAGAATTTCATTCCTAAGTCTTGTGAGAGATGCGATACTTAACCTTGTTAATTTCCGCTTATTATCGTGAAAATAATCATTGTCAACATTGTATTCATTAAGCTCGGAACCATGGCTTATGCTCTTTTCTGCGGGCTTTAAAGTTACTTCAGAATCTTCCTTCTCTGTGTTTGACCAATGTGATTAACAGTACCGACTAAGAATATTGTAGATAAATTTCTGGTAGCACTCATGTTTCCTTGAGATACTAGTACTGAAATTTGTCAGAGAGAATTAAAACTTAAGTATCTTGACAATGATTCAAAAGAAAATATTCTAAATTAGGAGAATATTGTCTACCAAGAGATCATTTATATAGCACATCAAGTAAATTACATCCGCTTTCGGTGGCGTGCACTAACAAATAACTTCTATTTTTGGGCGATTAAAGAGGTCGCCACAAAAATTCACATGTTTTATTGTTAGCTTGTGTGGCGATAAAACTCATCACAAAAGTAAAAAGTCCGCCCTAAATAGATTTAATAGAGATCACTAATTACAAGAGCTATATACTTTTGGTGGCGACGAAAGAGGTTGCCACAAAACTCATTTATTTTATTTATTAATTTTGTGGCTACTTTCTCGCTACAAAAGAAAAAAGCGTCACAAAGGTAATATTTATAGCCGTCGTTTTTTGTGGAGACCACATAAGTCGCCACAAAATGTAATTTTGTATACCGCCCTCGCCAATTTGAGTGTGAAAGTCGTCACCACAAGTAATTTTTGTATATCGCAATTTTCAGTGGCGACCCCACAGGTCGCCCAAAATGTAATTAGTATATGTCGTCATTTTCAATGGCGACCTTGGAGGTCATCACAAAAAGTTACTTTTGTGTCGTGTCGCTATTTTCGGTTGCGACCCTAAAAGTCTCCACAAGGTGGTATATAAATTGTCGCAATTTCAAGTGGCGACCTTGAAAGTCGTCATAAAAAGTAAATATTATAATTTTCAGTAGCGACATCAGAAGTTGCCGCTAAAAGTAATATTTGTTTGTGGCCATTTTTTTTGGCGACCGTAAACGTTGCCGCAAAAGGTAATATTAGTTTGCCGCTGCAAAAGTAAAAAACGCTAAAAATTGCCAAAAATAGATTTAATGGAGGTCGCCTAGCGATATACTCTTGGTGGCGACATCAAAAGCTCGCCAGAAAAGCTCATTTATTTTATTTATTAGTTTTTGTGGCGACTTTTTTGCCACAAAAGCAAAAAGCGCCAAAAATAGATATAATGGATCGGTTGTCTCATGAAAGAACGACATACTTTTGGAGGCGACAACGAAGGTCGCCACAAAGCTCATTTGTTTTATTTTTAGCTTGTGGCCACTTTCTCGCCACAAAAAGCAAAATAGCACCACAACTAGATTTAACGGAGTTCGTCTCTATCATCACAGAAAAAGTAGAAATGCACCACAAATAAATTAATGGAGGACGCCACTTGAAAGGGTGACATGTAGTACAAATACTTTTGGTGGGGAGTGAAGAGATCCACAAAAGCTTATGTATTTTATTAATATCTTTTGTGGCGACGATCGCCACAATAAAGCAACAAATGCGCCCCAAATAAATTTAACGGAGGGACGTATCTTGAATTGGTGACATGTAATATGGAAATTTTTTGTAGGTCGCCGCAAAGCTTATTTGTCTTACTATTATCTTTTAAGTAACAAATGCAGAGGGGTTGCACTTGACTTGGCGACATGTATTACGGAAAGTTTCGGTGACGATTCAAAAGGTCACCACAAAGCTTATTTGTTTTATTATTTACTTTTATGGCGATTGTACTTCCCAGAAAAGTATCAAGTGCGCCACAAATACATTTAATGGAGGGACGCCACTTGAATTAGTGGCATGTATTACGGGAACCTTTGGCGACTAAATGGATCTCCACAAAAGCTTGTTTGTTCTTTATTAAGCTTTTGGCGACTAAATATGCTGCAAATAGATTTTAATGCCACTTGGATACTTTTGGTGGCGACTAAATAGGTCGCCACAAAGCTTTTTTGCTTCACTAAATAATATACTTATTATGCAAAAATTCATGAGTAATTTTTGCTTAAAATATTATTGAAGTTACTAATTCATACACTAAACTATTTATGAATCAAAAGAATCTATTATTATTAATAATAATCGCATGAACAATTCATACAATATAATACCCATATTAGTTTCTGTATAAAATAATATAGTATTTAATTGAGCGCATAAGAAAAGACATACTCACAAAATTTATGTAATGCAAATTTTGGTTGATGATATTAAATAATATACTCATTTAGTCATGTCAAACTTTATGAATATTTCCTCTTATAAAAATGTTATTGAAGTTAGTAATGCATTTATAAGCATTAAGTTATGCGAAAATTTATGAATAATTATGCTTAATAAAAATGTTATTGAATATAAATGGCAAGTTGTAACGACGCGGCCGGTCGTTTTGAGAATTTAAGTTCCGTTCAGCGGCATAAGGTCTTGAGCAACTTCGTAGTATGTGTGACTTGTGTGCATGGTCGAATTCAGTTATCGGATGATTCGGATTCAAATTGGAAGGAAAGATTTCAGTTTTGGAAGCTTAAGCGGTAAGAATTGACCGGAACTAACTTTTGTGTAAACGGCTCTGGAATGGATTTTGGATAATTTCAACAGGTGATTTTGGACTTAGGCGTGCGTCCAGATTTGGATTTAGAGGTCTGTAGAGTAATTTGAAGCGTTTCGGCGAAAGTTGGAAAAGTTGAAGTTTGGAAGATGGAGAAGTTTGACCAATAGTTGACTTTTGTGATATCGGTGTCGGAATGCGATTCCGAGAGTTGGACCAGCTCCGTTATGTCATTTGGGACTTGTCTGCTAAATTTGGCGTTATTCCGGGTTGATTTGATAGGTTTCGGCACGAGTTTTAGAAGTTGGAAGATTTAAAAATTCATAAGTGCGATTCATGGTGCGATTCGTAGTTTTGACGTTGTTTGATGTAATTTGAGACCTTGAGCGAGTCCGTATTAGGGTATGGAACTTGTTGGTATGCTTGGACGGGGTCCCGGGGCCCCCGAGCGTGTTTCAGACGAGTTTCGAATGTTTTTCATAGTCTTGAAGAGGTCTGGTTCTGGTATTTTCGCACCTGCGACACTATGGAGCCCAGGTGCGGCTCCGCTTCTGCCTGAGCCTGGTCGTTTCTACGATTGTTGAGGTCTGGGAGCTAGCTCACTTCTGCGGATGCTGGCACGCAGGTGTGAAGGCCGCTTTTGCGGTTGAGGGATCGCATCTGTGAAGGAGCCCACTTCTACGCTCCTGTCATTACTTCTGCGGCGGCGCTGGTGCGGCTATGTTGTCCGCAGATGTGGACCTGGGCCTGGTAAGTTAAGTTTGCAGATGTGAACGTTTGCTCGCAAATGCGGTTGCGTAAATGCGCTTATTTGTCCGTAAATGCGGAAGTCCTGGGCAGAGAGTTTATATTCGAGGGTTTTGCCATTTTCTCCATATCTTGAGTTTTAGACTTCAGTTTCGAGAGCTTCTTTGTGAGTTTTTCAAGCAAATCAATTGGGTAAGTGTTCTTCACCTAGAATTTATTATATTCCATGATTTTATCTTTATTTTTATCATTTAATTTGTGTTTTGAGTTGAGAAAAATGGGAATTTTTGAAGAAAACTTTCAAAATGAATAATCATGATTTAAGGGACGAATTGGCATCGGAATTTGATAGTTTTAGTATGGTTGAATTCGTATCGGAATGGGTGTTCGGGTTTGTGATATTTGTCGGGTTCCAAGGCGCGGGCCAAGGGGTCGACTTTTGGGTCGATTTTTAGATTTTTATAAAGATTGAGGCTTTATGATCCAGAATAGTTTATTATGAGTTTTATTTAAGCTTTGAAGTTATTTTGGCTAGATTTGAGCCGCCCGGAGGTCATTTCACCCGAGAACTTCATTTTGGAGTAACGGTCTGTCTTCCTTGAGGTAAGTATCTTGCCTAACCTTGTGTGGGGAAACTACCCTTAGGATTTGAGTCTTCTATGCTAATTGTAGTCCTTGTACGCGAGGTGACGAGTACGTGCACGGACTTATTTGTGGAAAGTTGGCCTTTTAGGGTCTTAGGTTCTTGTATTCACTGAGTATGAAGTTATTTTGTTATGATTAAGTTTTCTTAATTGCTAGTTTCACTCTACCTCGTTTAATTGGGATTAATTGCTTTATGATTAACTCTTGTTGCTTATTTGACTCTTATTTGACTTAACTGAAGATTTTTACCTTTTCTATTGTCATGCTATCTTTTCACAACTGCTTGTCCTTATTTGAAATTATTATTATCTCTCCTGTAATTTTGTAGTATTAATTGAGGTTTTGATTATCTTTCCGCTGCTTATCCTCAATTGAATTTGTCATATCTTCATCGTAATTGCCCAACCTTATAAAAAGTGTAGATATCCTATATCTTAGTTCACATGTCTTTGTTTGGAATTTTTTGACTCGTGTAACTCTCTTGTTGTTGAACTGTATATTGTGGGATCGTTATTACATATTATTTTTTCCCTTGTTGAGTTTTTCTTATTACGCCTAATATTCTCTATTGTGGTTATTCCTTGCGAGCTAGTTCTACCGTATTTATTGTCATTGTTGTTGTTGTACTTGTTGTTGAGATGCACGAGGTTTCTACCGTGCGGTTGTTATTGTGATGCACGAGGTTTCTGCCGTGCGGCTGTTGTTATTGTGATGCACGAGGTTTCTGTTATGCGGTTGTTGTTATTGTGATGCACGAGGTTTCTACCGTACGGTTGTTGTTATTGTGATGCACGAGGTTTCTGCCATGCGGGTGTTGTTGGGTTGCACGAGGTTTCTGCGCTATTGTTACTCTTGATATTTGCACATGCGGCGTGACAAGGCGGTATATATATATATATATATATATATGTGGGTTGCGTATATGGCGAGACAAGGTGGGAATATTATTATGCACGTGTGGCGAGACAAGGCGGGTATTTATATTATTATTGCACACATTGGCGAGACAAGGTAGGATTTGTCAGGGATTGATTTGTGATGACTTATGATGGCCTGGGGGCATTCTTGTTGTTGATATTTGTGTAGTGGTGTACTTACCCGTGTGAGTTATATTTCGTGGAAAATTGTGGGAAACTATTCTATGCGCGGCCCGTTCCTTTTCTATACTTACTAGCTGGCATGGACTATGTTAGGACACTTGCACAACATATAACCAGTTAATCACTTTTATTGGCAAAAGGATCAAACCTTGATATTATAGAGTAATAAATTGGTAAAGAGGGCACAAGATGCCAAGTGTTTTGGGTTCCGGAATTGGGACCCGTGAAATGTGAATATTCTGAGGTTCGGTACCTCATGAATGGTTATTGGCTAGAGCTTGGTGTGAAAGCAGTCGTGTTTGTTGAGTTGTTTTTTGCCTTTCCTCTATTTGTGTTCACCGGATTTCAAACTGTGTTCCGCTCATTCTTCTGTGGCATTATTATGGTGTTCCGCTGTTAGTTATTTTTTTTCCTTTCTTACTGTAATTACCGTATTCTTGTAATTGTCATTATGCGTAGCCCTTGTATAGATATTTTACCCTATTGTTCCTACACTTATATTCGTTCAGATTATTTAGTCCAGTAGGTGTCTTGACTGTTCCTCGTTACTAATCCACCGATGTTAGTCTTGATACTTGCTGGGTACCGCTGTGGTGTACTCATACTACACTTCTGTATAATTTTGTGCAGATCCAGGTAATTGATCGTTAGTAGCTGTGCGGATTATTGCTGTGGAGACTCAAGGTAAACCTGCTGCTGTGTTCGTAGGCTTCGGAGTCACCTTCTAGTTTTGTATTGCACTGTTTATCTTTATTTCTAAACAATTGTATTTAAAGTTTCTAGCAAACACTTTGTAGAGCTTATGACTTGTACTACCGGTTTTGGGGTTGTAAATTTTAAAGAGACTTCTATTTAAATTGTTAGATGTTATTTAAATATTGTTGTTGTTCAATTAATGTTAGGCTTAGCTAGTCCCTAAGACTAGGTGCCATCACGACACCCAACGGAGGGAAAATTGGGTCGTGACAAGTTGGTATCAGAGCTCTAGGTTCATAGGTGTTGCGAGTCATAAGCGAGTTTAGTAGAGTGTTGCGGATCGGTACAGAGACGTCTGTACTTATCTTCGAGAGGCTATAGAACTATTAGGACAAATCCCACTTCTTTCATTCCTATCGTGTGAGCTTATTGATCTCGGAGTTTGAACTTTTATCATTCTATTCTCTCACAGATGGTGAGGATACGAGCTATAATTTTTGATTGGCTGCTCCCAGAGCAGGTGTCGCTAGAGGCAGAGGTAGAGGTCGACGAGGAGCACGTACCACAGCTAGAGAACCTACCAGAGCAGCTGTTGAGGAGATGCAGTAGCTCCAGTTGGGGGATAGGTACCGGAGGAACCTGCTGTTACCCCCGGACTTCATGAGACTTTAACATAGTTCCTGAGCATGTTTGGTACATTGGCTCAGGATGGGTTGATTCCGGTTGTACCAGCTACTTCACAGACCATGGGAGGAGCTCAGACTCCCACCGCCCACACTCTAGAGAAGCCAGTTCACATTGGTCAGGTTCTAGGTGTCATGGCGACACAGCCTATGGTTCCAGTTCAGCCCGTGGTTAGGGCAGCAACATCTGAGGCAGAGCAGCGTAGACTTGCAAGGTTCAAGAAATATGACCCTCTTACTTTCAAAGGTTTGGCTTCAGAGAGTGCGCAGGGTTTTCTAGAGGAGTGCCATCTCATTCTTAGCACTATGGGTATTGTTGAGATGAGTGGGGTTGCTTTTACTACGTTCTAGCTTAAGGGAACGACTTATCAGTTGTGGCGGGCATATGAGTTGGGCAGCCCAGCCGATGCAGCTTCACTTATATGGGTTCAGTTTTCAGAGGTGTTCCTGAGAGAAATTGTACCTCGGTCCTTACGGGATGCATGGTGCACGGAGTTCGAGCAGCTGCGCCAGGACACTATGTCAGTATCAGAGTATGTCGTTAGATTCAGCAATTTGGCTAGACATGCACCTGCCTTGGTTGCTACAGTTAAGGAGCGAGTCCGTAGGTTCATTGAGGGGCTCAGGAATGATATTCGATTCAGCATGGCTCGAGAGTTGGAGTCGGATGTTTCATTACAGCAGGTGGTAGGGATCGCTCCCTGGATAGAGGGCACGTGGGATAAGGAGAGAGAGGACAGGCAAGGCCAGGAGAGAGGAGGCAGACGAGGCCAGGAGAGAGAGGGCGGGCGAGGTCAGGAGAGAGAGGACAGGGAGGCGAGGAGGCCTCGTAGACCGGAGAGATCCACTGGTCCTTATTTTAGAGGCAGGGTCCAACATGGTAAAGGTTTTGTGGGTCAGCCATAGCAGTTAGCACTTCAGGCTTCGCACAGTGTTTAAGGTGCTCATGGGTCTCAGAGTACCCGTATCGCACAGTTCCCACAACCACATCAGCAGAGAGGTTGCTTTTAGTGTGGAGATACCAACCACATGGTGAGAGATTGTCCAAGACTCCGGGCAGGTGTGTCACAGCGGGGTATTCAGGAGAGTAAATGGCGCCCAAGAGGGGGAGGGCTGACCCCTTGATGTGTTTTCATATAGTAGGCTTGAGGTCGCTGAGCCAGGTTATGTCATACAGGTATGCTTTCAATTTGTTATAGATGAGCATCATCCGTATTTTGTTACAATTCTGCTTATCGGGGTAAGTTCCCCTATTTGTTACTCCACCTATGGGTGAGTTCATGATTTAGTCTTCTGTTTATGTGTTTACCCCTGATGGGAGATTCTATGAGTGGTAGCCGTGTCTATCATTGTTTTATTTATTATTGAGAGTTACGAGGCTAGTAGTGAATTCCTGTTGTCCATTACGGTAAGTTTTGATGTGATTCCTGAGTGTTTTGGTTACGATCTGTGATTTAGATGCTCCACCGGTGTGGGAGCCAGTACATGTTGTAAGTCTGTTAGAGGAATTGATCTAGTGGAAAGTTTCAGTTGGTTTGATGTATATTCTACTTTGTGATTCAGAGTTGAGGGTGGGATCCTCACGATTTCATGTGATTTGATATGTTCGAATCGGGCTGTGCACCGTAGTGGAAGTTATATCAGGATGAGATCCTTATGATTTGTTCATGTACGATGATTTTCTCCTTGTAAATTGATTCGTAGAATAGTACTGATAGAGAGTTGTGCTTGTCGGGCTTGTTTGATAATTCTCTTATGTGTTTCTCCTTACATATTCAGTCATTTTTATTTTATGCTCCTTGAGTTTTAGCTTGTGGGGGTGTGCCCGGTGGTGTTAGTCGTGACTTGTTGATTCGGGTGTATAGTATGAGGTATTTTTGTTCCTTGCATCTTAGTGTTTGTGGAGGTTTGAAACAGAGTTTAACGGATATGAGGCTAACTGCCGGTGTTGGATTTGATTTCGGGCAACTATTGTGATCAGGAATGTTATTATGGGCCTATGAATGGTGTGTCACATTGTGTGGTTGTACCTTGTGGGTGTGGGTATAAGTTGTTACAGCTGGTTGAGACTGATACCGGGTATGAATGTAAGAATCGGGTCTTTTCGAGATGGTCGGAAGGTGAGAATTTTTGACTCTAAGGCTTTTTGGTATTTGTGAAAGAGGTAAATTACAGCCGAGATGGTATCGTTAGGCTTATGCAGATTGGGGTGACGTGGGGTTACCCCAGGTGTATGTTGGAAGTGTGTATTCTGTGATTTGATGACTTCGAGGCGAATCTTAGCACGTTCGTGGACGAATATTTGTTTAAGAGGGGGAAGATGTAACGACCCGACCGGTCGTTTTGAGAATTTAAGTTTTGTTTAGCGGCATAAGGTCTTGAGCAGCTTCGTATTATGTGTATTGACTTGCGTGCGTGGTCGAATTCAGTTATCGGATGATTCGGAGTTAAATTGTAAGGAAAGATTTCAGTTTTGGAAGCTTAAGCAGTAAGAATTGACCGGAATTTGACTTTTGTGTAAACAACTCCTGAATGGGTTTTGGATAATTTCAACAGCTTCGTATGGTAATTTTGGACTTAGGTGTGCGCCCGGATTTGGATTTGGAGGTCCGTAGGGTAATTTGAAGCATTTAGGCGAAAGTTGGAAAAGTTGAAGTTTAGAAGATGGAGAAGTTTGACCAATAGTTGACTTTTGTGATATCGGGGTAGGAATGCTATTTCGAGTGTTGAACAGCTCCTTATGTCATTTGGGACTTGTCTGCAAAATTTGGCGTCGTTCCGGGTTGATTTGATAGGTCTCGGCACGAGTCTTAGAAGCTGGAAGATTTAAAAGTTCATAAGTTCGATTCAAGGTGCGATTCATAATTTCGACGTTGTTTGATGTGATTTGAGACCTCAAGCGAGCCCGTATTAGGGTATGAAACTTGTTGGTATGCTTGGACGGGGTCCCAGGGGCCTCGGGCGTGTTTCCGATGTTTTTTATAGTCTTGAACAGGTCTGGATCTGGTGTTTTCGTACATGCGACACTTTGGAGCGCAGGTGCGGCTCCGCTTTTATGTGAGCCTGGTCGCTTCTGTGATCGTTGAGGCCTGGGAGCTAGCTCGCTTCTGCGTATGCTGGCACGCAGGTGCGAAGGCCGCTTCTGCGGTTGAGGGATCGCATCTGCGAAGGAGCCCACTTTTGCACTCCTATCATCGCTTCTGCGATGCCGCTGGTACGGCTATGTTGTCCACAGATGCGGACGTTGGCTGGTAAGTTAAGTTCGCAGCTGCAAATGTCTGTCCGCAAATGCGGGGTTGCAAATGCGGTTATTTGTCCGCAGATGTGGAAGTCCCGGGCAAAGAGTTTATATTCGAGGGTTTTGCCATTTTCTCCATATCTTGAGTTTCAGACTTCGGTTTTGAGAGCTTCTTTGTAGGTTTTTCAAGCAAATCGATTGGATAAGTGTTCTTCACCTAGAATTTATTATGTTCCATGATTTTATCTTATTTTTATCATTTAGTTTGTGTTTTGAGTTGAGGAAAATGAGGATTTTTGAAGAAAACTTTCAAAATGAAAAATCATGATTTAAGGGGTGAATTGGTATCAGAATTTGATAATTATGGTTGAACTCGCATCGGAATGTGTATTTGGATTTTGTGATATTTGTCGGGTTCTGAGGCGCGGGCCCGAGGGTCGACTTTTGGGTCGATTTTTAGATTTTTATAAAGATTGAGGCTTTATGATCCAGAATAGTTTCTTATGAGTTTTATTTATGCTTTGAAGTTATTTTGGCTAGATTTGAGCCGTCCGGAGGTCATTTCACCCGAAAAGTTTATTTTAGAGTAACGGTCTAACCGCCTAACCTTGTGTAGGGGAACTACCCCTTAGGATTTGAGTCTTTTATGCTAATTGTAGTCCTTGTACGCGAGGTGACAAGTACGTGCTCGGACTTATTTGTAAAAAGTTGGCCTTTTAGGGTCTTAGGTTCTTGTATTCACTGAATATGAAGTTGTTTTGTTATGATTAAGTTTTCTTAATTGCTAGTTTCACTCTACCTTAGGGGTGTTCAAAACCGAACCGAAACCGAAGCTTAATGGATTATTGGTATCGGGTTAACGGTTTAATGGACGAGAATCAAATAGAGTTTTTTTTTAACGGTTTAGCGGTTTGGGGGCGGAATATATATATATATATATATATATATATATATATATATATATATATATATAAACTTTATTTTATCCATATTATTGAACTCGTTTACTGCTGCTCTCTAAACTTTAGAAGAAAGATTCATTTATTTATTACCAGCGTGGGAGATTTCATAATAAACAATAGTAATACATGAATAAATAAAAAAGCAATATAAGCACGAACCAACAACTGCTTAATAATTTGAATGTTTTGCAGGATGGCAACCAGCTTCTTGTTAGCATTGCTAGCAATGTTGACTACTATTATGGCTCAAAAAGAACTGATTGTCAACATCACCATTGTTCACAGTGCCACTGCTCAAGGCGCGAGTAAAATACTTCACTGCACAATACATTAAGCAAGAGAGAGTAAAGAGAATCACATGCAGACTTGTAGGAGTACTAAGTATTTATTTGTTTATGAGACATCAAACAATGTGCCTCGATGGAAGCTCGCCAGCATATCATCTTGAAGAGGACATGGTAGAGGACTTCGCAGCTGGATTATCGCATTGGTTAAGTTCAATCTTAACCAAGTTGTGTTTTTATTTTTAACAGTTTGTCATCTTCTTAAACAGTAAGAAATCTGTTCAAGTGATACAGTTGATGTATTCTGCTGTGCACTTCTCAATCCCTTATCATCCACTTGAATGTAGTATGAGAAGATAAAAGAAGTATTTGATATCGAGTATTTGATTCTAGTAATATGGCCTCATGGTGTAATTTAGTTGATATATATGTATGAGAAATGTTGACTATATTGTTGTCTCGGGGATGTACTCCCCAATACTGTGTTGAAGTATGTTAAGTTTCAATCAACTGAAACTAAACCAATAACCGCCCGATAACTGTCGATAATAGCTAAACCGATACCAATCCCCCCGATATCTTATCGGATGGATAGAGGATTAATACATTTAAAAACCGATAACTGATTAGCCTAACCGTTAAGAGTAAATAACCGCCCAATCCGCCCGATAAGCAGCCCTATTCTACCTGCTTTAATGGGATTAATTGCTTTATGATTCACTCTTATTGGTTATTTGACTTAATTGAAGATTTTTACCTCTTCTATTGTTATGCTATCTTTTCACAACTGCTTGTCCTTATTTGGAACTGCTTGTCCTTATTTGAAATTATTATTATCTATCCTATAATTGTTTAGTACTAATTGATGTTATGATTATCTTTCCGCTGCTTATCCTTAATTGGACTTGTCGTATCTTCATCGTAATTGCCTAACCTTACAAGAAGTGTAGATATCCTATATCTTAGTTGACATGTCTTTATTTGAAATTATTTGACTCGTGTAGCTCCCTTGTTGTTGAACTGTATATCATGAGATCATTGTTACATATTATTTTCTCCCTTGTTGAGCTGTTCTTATTACGCCTAGTATTCTTTATTGTGGTTATTCCATGTGAGCTAGTTCTACTATTTTTTTGTGATCGAAAGTTCTTGAGTTGATTTACTTGCCGTACTCTTGTATTTATCGTCGTTGTTGCTATTGTACTTATTGTTTAGGTGCACGGGGTTTCTGCCGTGCGGTTGTTATTGTGATGCATGAGATTTCTGCTGTGCTATTGTTACTCTTGATATTTGTACATGCGTTGCGCATGTGGCGAGACAAGGTGGGAATACTATTATGCA
Organism: Nicotiana attenuata; assembly: GCF_001879085.1. Taxonomy (NCBI): domain Eukaryota; kingdom Viridiplantae; phylum Streptophyta; class Magnoliopsida; order Solanales; family Solanaceae; genus Nicotiana; species Nicotiana attenuata. The sequence goes on from NW_017672289.1 coordinate 104,121, forward strand.
CGTGCGGCGAGACAAGACGGGTATTTATATTATTATTGCACACATGGCGAGATAAGGTGGGTTGTGTCAGGGATTGATTGTGATGACTTATGATGGCCTGGGGGCATTCTTGTTGTTGATACTTGTGTAGTGGTGTACTTACCTGTGTGAGTTCTATTTCGTGAAAAATTGTGGGAAAACATTATATGTGTGGTCCGTTCCTTTTCTATACTTACTAGCTGACGTGGACTATGTTAGGACACTTGCGAAAGCATACCCGCAGTTAATCACTCTTATTGGCAAAAGGATGAAACCTTGATATTGTTGAGTAATAAATTGGTAAAAAGGGCACAGGATGCCAAGTTTTTGGGTTCCGGAATTGGGACCCGTGAAATGTGAATATTCTGAGGTTCTGTACCTCATGAATGGTTATTAGCTGGAGCCTGGTGTGAAAGCGGTCGCGTTTGTTGAGTTGTTACTTGCCTTTCCTCTATCTGTGTTCACCGGATTTCAAACTGTGTTCCGCTCATTCTTCTGTGTCATTATTATGGCGTTCCGCTGTTAGTTATTTTTTTTTCCTTTCTTACTGTAATTACCATATTATTGTCATTGTCATTATGCGTAGTCCTTGTATAGATATTGTACCCTGTTATTCCTACACTTATATTCATTCAGGTTATTTAGTCCAGTATGTTTCTTGACTGTTCCTCGTTACTACTCCACCGAGGTTAGTCTTGATACTTGCTGGGTACCGCTGTGGTGTACTCATACTATACTTCTGCACATTTTTGTGCAGATCTAGGTAACTGATCGTTAGTAGCTGTGCGGATCGTTGCTGTGGAGACTCAAGGTAAACATGGTGCTGTGTTTGCAGGCTTCAGAGTCACCTTCTAGTTTTGTATTGCACTGTTTATCCTTATTTCTGAACAGTTGTATTTAGACGTTTCTAGCAAACACTTGTATAACTTATGACTTGTACTACCGGTTTTGGAGTTGTAAATTTTAAAGAGACTTCTATTTAAATTGTTATGTTATTTAAATATTGTTATTGTTCAATTAGAGGTCGTTTGGTAGCTGTTTAGAAAAAAGGTTATTCATGTATAAGGGGTAACATAACTTATACCATGTTTGGTAGGCAATAGTTATTTTGTATAAAATTCTGCATAACTAATACCATGTTTGGTTGACATTTTTCAATTATGCATAAATAATACATGTATAAGTTATGAGTCAATCTGTGTATTATTTTATGTGGGGTAGAAGATGGAATAACTAATACATGTATTAGTAATACATGGATAAAATACTGAAATGACAATTTACCCCTATCACTTTACACATAAGGCTTCCTTATTTCTCTGCCAACCGTCAACAGGTTTCACTTGCTTTCACTTGCCAACTATATACCTTGTCTTCTCTCATTTTTAAAGAACAAACTAGCAAAAGCAAACTGAAGAAGCAACTAGAAAATGGAAATACCAAAACTAAGAAGTGAAAATCAAATATGCCTAAACTTCACATAGTTCAGTAGTATGACGAAGAAGTGAAAGTAACACCCAAAGTTCCTAACTAAATTGTTTCCTACATAAATGGAAAGAGAGAAAAAACAGTGTAAGGGAAGGCCAGGGGTATAGTTGTAAACAAGCATTTTACTTTAAAATTTATATAATGTATATCAATTTCTAATACAACAAACCAAACATTCAAAAAATAATCTCTGCATAACTAATACCTGCATAACTAATCCCTGCATTACTTATCCCTGCATAACTAATACCTACATAACTAATACATGTATAACTAATACCTGCATAACTCTAACCGGCAACCAAACGACTTAGCTAGTCTCTAAACGACACCCACTAGAGTGAAAATTAGATCCTGACACAAAGTCAACTTTCCACATGGGACATGTATTTTTTTTTTTTAACGAAACACAATTGTCTATTGGAATCAATCTGAAGTTAGTACAGTAATAAATCAAAGTGAAGAAGCTCTATTGAGTCAACTTCAGTGTTGCATTTTCCTGCGGTCAGAATCTTGAGCCTTAACACAGATATTGCTAATATATCAGCTTTTATCATGGCAATCCCTAGTGATTATGATTATGATTGGGCTAAAGAAGTAAAGGAATTTGAAGCCACAAAAGCTGGTGTAAAAGGGCTAGTAGATTCTGGTATCACAAAAATACCAAGATTTTTCATTTACCCATCATCAGATAATTTGACCAAAACCCCATCACTTTGCAAGAATGGCCACATTCAGCTGAAAATCCCTGTCATAGATTTGCAAGGAATTGAAAGTGGTAGTGGTGGGAGAAAGGAAATTGTTGAGGAAATTAAAAAGGCAGCTCAAGATTGGGGCTTTTTTCAGATTGTTAATCATGGGGTTCCTGTTGGTACTTTGGATGCAATTCTTGATAGCACTAGAAATTTTCATGAACAGCCAAAGGAAGCTAAAATGGATCTGTATTCTTCTGATAATAGGCATAAAGTTAAGAGTTTTTACCATTAATGGATCTTTTAGTGAAACCCATGTGGCCAGTTGGAGAGATGCCTTAGCTTGTACTTTCATTGATGATACATTGGATCCAGAAGCTATTCCTCTCATCTGCAGGTACGTTTTTAAAAAAAAAATCAAATTTACCAATATTGGAATGAAATTGACCTGAATAGAATTGAAAAGAAATAGATCATTTGTATGAATATAGATAACTTCTACTAGTACTTTTTATTTTAATTTTGTGTTATATTGATCTGAGATGAGTTTAAATGGAGCAACATGGTTGGTATGGTGGAATTTGAGACATGGTATATCCTAATTCCTAAGTGGTTTTCAGTTGAAGTGTCTTTGGTCCAGAGTTTTGACTGTACTGGACGCCTAAACGGCCAAATGATACTGTCTTACACACCCGAGCTATCTTTGCCCTTTTATTTTTATTTTTTTTATTCTCCTCCCCTTTTGATTCTCCTTTGTTGGAGATATTGCTCTTTTGGTGACTCGAACCTACGACCCTAGGGTTATAGGTGGGGGGGGGGGGGGGGTGCTGACCATCTGAGCAACCCTTCTTGTCTCTTTGCCCTGTAAATTAGCTCATTGATCATATAACTAGAAATGAATGTATCACAATTGAGGTGAATGATTGGAAGTGTCATCTAATCTCCGCAACAAGGCACGCGCCTCTTTTAGTAGGTTAAGTTATGAATATTCATGACGGAATGAATGTCAGGCTCTTTCTTTCAGTGCTATTAAGTATCATATGCTTCGATTTTCTTTTATCACAAATAGACTTTCTAGTTATCTTGTTTATTTCTAAAACACGATATTTCTATTTAGGCCATCATATCGATGTATAATCTAAATGCTTTTGCAGAAAGGAAATAACAGACTACATGGAATACATGATCAAGGTCAGAGAAACCATCTCAGAGTTACTTTCAGAAGCCTTAAGTATAAGCAGTGACTATCTTGCACGGATAAATTGTCTAAAAAGTGAATACTTGACTTGTCTTTACTATCCACCTTGCCCTGAGCCAGAACTGGCCTTAGGCACAATCAACCACTCAGATTCGACATTTTTAACTATGGTAGTTCAGGATTCTAGTGGTGGCCTTCAGGTTCTTTATCAAAATCATTGGGTTGACGTGCCACCTATTCCTGGTGCTCTAGTAGTAAACATTGGAGATCTTATGCAGGTAATTCGTTAAGAGTTCTGTCAAGTCTGCAACTTTTTTTCAGTTTGCAAATATTTAGTAGCTTTTTACGTAGAGATTTGATTTCAAAATGTATGTTACAGCTTATAACTAACGACAAGTTCAAGAGCGTGGAGCATAGAGTGCTCGCTAGACCTGTTGGATCAAGGGTATCAGCAGTATGTTTCTTCTTCCCCAGTTCTGAATGTATGTTAAAGCAATATGGACCAATCAAAGAGCTCTTATCAGAGAAAGATCCTCCGTTATACAAGTCAGTCTCGAATCTTGAATATATGGCCTATTACCAGAAGAACGTACGGGAATGTACTTCAGCTCTTCCTCATTTTAAGCTGTGAGTTCAGACTACTGTTTTATGTATAAGTAGTTGCTAATTTGGCTCGGTAAGCTTGAAGTTCTCTCTTATTGTGTGAGGATACTTTGTTAAATTTACTGTATGGTTGAAGAAATCTTAAACACTTTCACTGGTGTGACTTCTTTAAGCTTTCATTGATGTTTTTCCATTTCATTCTGCTCAGCAAAAACGCGTATGTTTAAGCTAATATGACTTTATAAGAAAGCAAAATAAGAAAATGCATGATTAAGAAGGATTAGTTTAATGCTAGAAAACAGAGATCAAATAGACACACATAAATATATGGCAAAAATTGACTGATTGAGAATGAAATGTGGCCTCCCAAAACGACTAATATTTGGGACCGGAAGAAGTACTATATCGTTAAAGGGCAGCCTGGTGCATAAGTTCCTGCTATGCGCGGGGTCCGGGGAAGGCTGGACCACAAGGGTCTATTGTACGCAGCCTTACCCTGCATTTGTGAAAGAGGTTGTTTCCACGGTTCGAACCCATGACCTCCTGGTCACATGACAATAACTTTACCAGTTACGCCAAGGCTCCCCTTCTAAGTACTATTTTTCTTTTTTTCTTTCCAAAATCATTATGGGAACCAAATTAATTCGTCATCCTGAAGTTGAGTTCGCAGAATAAAAGAACATAATAACTGATAATATTCCTTACAGTACACAAGCCTATTTTCTTATTAATTTTGTCAGTAGCATGATTATAACATTACAGACTTTGGCAAATTAGAAAGTGTACATCTTTCCATATGGAAAGTAAACTTGTGTAAAGCTGGTGCAAAAATGTCAAATCTTTGCCTGAAAATTACTTATTTCCACTTGATCAAAGACCTGGAGAATCTATTGTTCCTTTGAGAGGTAACAGCCCAATTATTGACTTCAGTAAAGCTGGAAGCCAATCTGCAATAGTTCAGCAAATAATTAAAGCCAGTCAAGATTTTTGGCATTTCCAGGTTTTCTTTCCCCTCTTCTTTATGTTTCCATTCTGTGTTTAACTTCTGTTGTAGAATTTCTGCATTATCAGGTTGCTTACAAGATTAATACAAGTAACCATCTATAAAAAAATACTGTATAATATTTATAACCTGCAAAAATTAGGCAGTTTACTTGCTATAAGAGGTTAAAATACAAAAATAATCAACTGTCTCACTTCATATTACAACATTGAGAAGAAAACATATTTTATTAACTGTAGATTGTGTAAAAGTTACAGGTGATCAATCGTGGAATTCTGAAACATTATTGGAGGAGACAAATAGGTGTTTACAAAGAATTATTTAACATGCCAGCTGAAGAGAAATCAAGCTACTACTTTGTTGATCCAAATAGCAAATGCAGACTCTATACAAGCACTTATAACTATTCCATTAAGGATAAACATTACTGTGGAGGGATAACTTAACTCATAATTGTCATCCTCTAGAAGATTACTTGCCTTTCTGGCCCAAAAAACCAACGTCGCTATCGGTACTTTCTTCTTTCTTCTTCCTTTTCTTTTCCCGGAAAAAGGTCAAATTTATTTCTCTACCTCCGACTATGTTTTAAATTAGTTGCCGTTATACTTTCTAGCTATTGATACCATTATCTTTAGCAAATCGTCTCTTGTTATCTCTAGACCCTAAGGGAGTTACTGATAGAAATTAAGGGTCCACCAAATTCTATAGAGAACCAGGTTCTTTATCGGTTCCACTAGAACACACGCACACAACAGTAAGTAAATGAAAAGAGGAATTTTACGTGGAAAATTCATAGCTCAACGAGATTAAAAACCACGACCTACCCTTGTAGGATTTCAACTTCACTATTGAGCAACTTTTAGATTACAACCTATGCAACCTAGGGATTAACCACTTTGTGATAACTCTATTACAAAGACTTTACAACTCGACTAACTCTAGCCAAGACTCAAACACAAGGTTTAAGATTTACAAAGGGTTCCTACATAATGCTTCTAAACAAGCTAAGTGGGAAATACACTTGAAGAACTATTACAAAGTTACAACTCAACTAAGGACATACAATAACTTGATGTGGGAACTGGTCCGTAGTTGTTTTGTTCTTTGTTCTTGATGCACTTGAGAATTACTTGCTGGATGATCACGTTCTTGAGTGAAAATCTCTAAGTGTTTAAGTGAATATGTTTTACCTTCCTTGATGTTAGTAATACATGTGTGACATCACTTACAATGATGTAAGCAAGGTAGGTAAGAAGCCTTCCACAGAAAGTTGACTGCTGCACTGTTCCTGTACTGTAGCGTGTGCAGGCAGCAACTTTTCCAGCTGGAGAGTTGACTTTGTACAGTCACCTCGGGAGCTGGTAGCGACCCGTTCCCTCAGCTGTTCCTTCAACTCTGAGGAGTTGAGCCATATCACAAAGTGGAACCTTGTGATCTTAAGGTGTTGAGAATGTGTAACAGGTTCCTTATCTGGTTCTTGATAGTAAGTTTGTTAGATCATCAAACATAAAACAAGGTGCTTGTAACCAAGGTTTCCCCCCTTTTTGATGATGACAAACTCATAATTGAAAATCCCAGAAAGAGCCACACAGAACCAAACAGTAAACTAGAAGGACCTTAAGTTTCCCCCTGAATCTCTGCATTCCCCCTTAATGATGCAATTATTCTTCCCCCTTTTGGCATCATAAAAAGATTAGTAACAGGCAATTAAGCAATAAGGAAGTCTAGCTTTAAAATAACTCATTCCACTTATGTGCACACAATCATGACTAAAAACAGAGCATAAAAGCAAGGTATAAACAGCAAAAAGGGAAATAACATAATTTGGATTTTACAGCAGGAGCAGAGTCAATGTTACAACCACAGCCACAATTTAGAACAATCAACAAAAATTCCACAAGTTATCATCGTAAGAACTGAAACTGAGGGACTTGTCCACAAACTAGATTATAGACTTGACACTGAGGGGACAGTATTTAGGGAGTACTGGAAGGAGAAGGCTTGGAGGCAGAGGCAAGGGTTTGGAGGACTAAATCCATTCGAGCATTTGCTCATATTTGCTCATTGACCAGTCTCTCTTTTAGGTCCCCCACTTGTTTCCTGAGCTCAGTGTTCTCCTTTGTCAGGTGAGCAACCTCTTCGCTTTGAGAGCTACTGTAACCATGTGCCTCTTGAAGCTGACTTAACTGAGTTTCAAGGATAGCATTCCTTGCTTTAATTGCCTTATCTCAGTAGTAGCACTGTTTTGAGCATTTATCAACTGAGACACGATAGAAGTGCTTTCAACCCCTCCAACTTTCTTTATACACTCACATTCTTCAAGAGTGGCATTTGAAAAAGTTCGCTTCTTGGTGCCCACTTTAGCTGGTCCTAGAGGAACCTTGAAGTGCTCAAAGAACTTAGTGGCAAGGAAACCATACGGCAGCCTATGATTACCATCTTTAAAGTCTGCCACTTTATTCATGTGCTCTATCATGATCCCAGGTAGATTGATGGTAGTGAAGTTGTCCAGTGCTTCCATGAGGAACATGTCTGCACGAGAAGTGATCGATCTTCTCTCAGCACGAGGCAGCAATACTTTGTTCACCATCTCAAATAGCAGTTGGTATACAGGAAGGAAGGCCTTCTTCTGAACTCGTTCCCCCTGCTGAACTGCTCTATCCTTCGAGATTGGGTTTCTAAAGTTTTGAGTACAAGCTCCTTGAACACTAGACAACCCTTCAGCAGGCACACCAAGAATAGACCCCAACAAGGCAGAGTCCATTACCATATCAACTCCATTCACCAAGACACAAATGTGATCATCCTCAACCTTGAACAAGTCGGCATAGAAACTTTAAACTTTCTCCTCATACACCCTAGCAGCATCAATTGTGAACAAGTATGTCCATTGTTGTAACTCACAGATCTCAACCAACTGTCTCATAACAGCCTTCTCCAAGACATCAAGAGTAAATGTGCGACCCCAAAGCACTGACTTCTCAATCTCTCTTTCCCAACACTCCTGGATCACCAACTCTGGACTTCTTTGAGGAATCAGGTTCCTCATCAGTATTAGTTTTTCTCTTAGCAGACTTGTGAACACTCTTCCCCTTTTTATCAGACTTCACAGATTTTTCACCCAATTCTTCCAGCACATCCTCATTAGCAACAACATCACCAGACTTAGTCAGACCTTTAGCAGACACAGAAGATCCCCCTTTTGGCTTGGGGAGACCATGCTTCTGTGATAACTTCCTAGTCAAGGAACTAGCTTCCTAGCCAAGGAACTAGGTTCCTCGGCTTCTTCCTCATCCACATTCACAACAGGCACTATCTTTTCATTTACAACTTTGCCATCTTTCATTAATTTTCTTCTCCATGACTTAGCTTGACTGTTTTTAAGCGCAGACTTAAGAGCCTCCTTCTTTTGCAACCTTGTTGTGGGTCGCTTATGAGTTGGCTCTTTATCTACAATTGATCTACGCCTAGGAAAACTAGCAATTGGTAAATTATCAGAATCCCCTTCACTATCCTCCTTTTATTCTTCAGACACAGGTCTTATCTCAGGCACAACCACACTTACAGGCTCAACATCTAAATGAGGAGAGGAAGCAGGGTCAACACTGACCTGGGATTCCTGAGAGAACCCCTGAGTTGGATCCTCCGAAGGGGGATCAGGTCCTCCAGTAGGTTCCCCAGTAGCACCTTCCTGTGCCGATGGTTCAATAGGCACAAGCTCAATACCCTCTCCAACAGTTCAGACTCTTCCCCATGAGTCTTAAGACCATCCTCACTTCCTTCGATAAAAACCCTTTCATTATCTATGGACAACATATTTTCTATAGCTTCCTTTTCTTGTAAGTCCATGGGAATCTCAGGAGAGTAGGAGTGTTACCTATGGACACGGGATCAGGAGCAGTCTTTGTTGAGTCAACATTTTCGAACCCCTCAGTTTGATCTACCTTTGGCCTTCTTCCATAGGAGAACTTAAAATTTCCTGATTCTTTTCATTCTCAGCAGTACTCTTTTCTTACCCCTTTTGCGGCGAAGTAGGTGAAGAGCTCTGGGCTACAAATCTTTTGGGAGTCGATATTTTGCGACTCCTTTGAGAACCGGAACTCGATTGGGTAGGAGAGGAGATAGGATGTGGGGTTGACTATGTTCTAGGATTTTGACTAGCAGTAGTGTGGAGAGAGGAGTCTAGTGTTGGTGTTTCAACTGGTGAGGACTCAGTGGGGGTGTTGCTTGGAACACTAGAGGTTATTTGATTTTCAGTCATAGTGAGAAGAAGAGAGAGGATTTGGTAGACTGAAGAGAGAAAGAAGAAGAAACAGGTTTTAAACTGTTGATGTGAAGAATGTAATGACAGTGATAGATGTATTTGTGATGAATGAAGAACCGGTTAGAAAGGCTGGCAATTTTTAGGGAGTTGGGTCAATTTTTAACGGTGAGACATTTGGGTTCAAAAGACACAAAAACTGAAAACTGACATGCTGATGGCGTGGCACTTGCTTTAATCGTTCAAAACTGTGCATGAGAGAACAGAGAAGCTACTAACCTGTGTCAGGAGAACCATGTTCCCTGGATAATCTTGTATCTATAAGCTTTGCCCTTTTTACCAGCGTATACGGCCTCAACTGCTTATTTGCTCTGTAATCATCAAGCGTGTCTACCTATAACAGTATAGAGATGAGTTAGACTTTCCCAGAAAATACCTTTTAGCTAATTTTACCTGAACATTTCTTTCGTAGCCAATCATTGAGGGATCAGGTTCTCAATTGGGTTTTATCAATCCCATAGCTCTACTCAGGGATTTGGTAAATATATCTGCAATTTGATCTTCAGTGCTGCAGAATTTCATGCATATAAGCCCTTTTTCAACATTGTCACTGAGGAAGTGATGACGTACACCAATGTGCTTGGTCCTCTTATGTTGAACTAGATATTTTGCCATGTTGAGTGCACTTGTATTATCATATAAGATAGGCACACAGTCTGAGAACACTCTAAAGTCTTCCAACTGTTGCTTGATCCACAGAAGTTGAGCACAGCAAGAGGCAGCTGCTACATATTCCGCTTCTGCAATTAGGAGTGCCACTGAGTTCTGCTTCCTTATACCCCATGAGATTAAGCAAGAGCCTAGGAAATGTGCCATTCCAGACGTGCTTTTCCTGTCCACTAGATATTCGGCATAATTAGCGTCAGCATACCCAATAAGGTCAAAGTTGTCACCGGAGGGATAATAGAGGACCAGGTCCTGCATTCCTTTGAGATATCTCAGTATTCTCTTGGCAGCCTTCAGATGAGATTCCTTTGGATTGGATTGAAACCTTGCACAGAGACCCACGCTGAAAACAATGTCTGGTCTGCTTGCAGTGAGATATAGGAATGACCCTATGATCCCTCTATACATGGTCTGATTTACAGGAAAACCAGGTTCATCCTTGTCTTGGCTGTGGCAATGGGAGTGTCGATGACTTTTGATGCTTCCATATCAAACCTTTTCAGCAGCTCCTTGATGTACTTCTGCTGACTTATCAATGTTCCCTTCTGAGATTGTTTCACTTGAAGTACTAAGAAGAAATGTAATTCTCCCATCATACTCATCTCAAATTCACTCCCCATGAGTTTTGCAAATTCTTCACAAAGAGAGTCAGTTGTGGCTCCAAAGATGATATCATCAACATACACCTGAACAATGAGCAGGTTCCTCCTTCGTTTCTTCAGAAAAAGAGTGTTGTCAATCTTCCCTCTTGCAAAGCCATTTTCTAGAAGGAATTTTGACAACCTTTCATACCAAGCCCTGAGAGCCTGCTTTAACCCGTACAATGCCTTGACCAGCTTGAACACATGCTCAGGATGCCCGTGACACTCAAAACCAGGAGGCTACTTGACATAGAATTCTTCTTTCAGATATCCATTTAGAAATGTAGTTTTGACATCCACTTGGAACAGTGTGAACTCCATTTGAGATGCAAAGGCAATAATAATTCTAATGGCTTCCATTCGAGCTACTGGAGCAAATGTTTCATCATAATCGATACCATCTTCCTGATTGTAGCCTTGAACTACAAGCCTTGCCTTGTTTCTTGTTGTATTTCAAACTCATCAAGTTTGTTCCTGAATACCCACCTGGTTTCTATGATAGTTCGATCTGCAGGTCAAGGAACCAGGTGTCATACCTTGTTTCTTTCAAATTGATGTAACTCCTCTTGCATGGTCGTGATCCAGTCTGCATCTTTCAACGCTTCTTTAATATTTTTCCGCTCTATTTGGGAAAGAAAGGCTGAAAGGAAAGTGATTTTCTTGCTTTTGATCTAGTTTGAACTCCTGAGTCGAGAGGGTGATTATGTTGTCAAGAGGATGTGAGCTTTTGTGCTTCCAGTTTTGTACCTGTATCTCATTGGTAGAGGACCCATGTATTTCGAACTGAGGTTCTTGGGCTCTTTTTACTTCAGCAAGTGGAGTACCTTGGACTGCATCAACAACTCTATTTTTAGCTTCGGCTGTTGTAATCGGGGGACCGGGTTCCTCTCCAATGGATGGAGATGTATTTGCATCATCTTCACTGGATTCCTTGACATGGCTCATCATGTCTGCCTTTCCATTTGCCATGTCAATCACTTCACCTGGAACATATAAGGGCTCTCCATCTTGGTCATCACGTCTGTCCTTCTCACCGGAGAGGTGAGCTTCATAAAAAATCACATGTATACTTTCCTGAACACATTGAGTCCTTTTGTTGTATACTTTGTAAGCTTTTCTTTGAGATGAGTATCCCAGAAAAATTCCTTCATCACTTTTGGCATCGAATTTTCCAAGAGCTTCCTTTCCATTGTTGTGAACAAAGCATTTACACCCAAAAGTCCTTAGATGTGTCAGCTTGGGCTTCCTTCCATTCAGTAGTTCATATGGCGTTTTATTCAGAAGGGACCTAATCATGCCCCTGTTCACCAAGTAGCAAGCAGTATTGACAGCTTCTGCCCAGAAATACTTTGCGATCCCACTGTCAATCAGCATTGTTCTTTCCATGTCTTCAAGAGTTCTATTCTTCATCTCCACAACACCATTTTGTTGAGGTTTTCTTGGAGCTGAGAAATTGTGAGTGATGCCATTTTCAGTGCAGAACTCATCAAATTTGACATTGTCAAACTCTGTCCCATGATCAAACCTAATACAGGCTACTTTATTACCCATCTCCACTTGAATCTTTTTGACAAAGGCAACAAAAACTTCAAAGGTTTTATCCTTGGTTCTAAGAAACAATCCAGGTGAATATGGAGTAGTCGTCCACTATAACGAAGGTGTATTTCTTTCCTCCCCTGCTTGCCATCCTCATAGGTCCACATAGATCCATGTGAAGAAGATCAAGTGGCCTGGAGGTACTGACTTCCTTTTTGGGCTTGAATGAGGATCTGACTTGCTTCCCTTTTACACATGCATCACATATTTCGTGACCCTTGAAGCTTGACTTGGGCAGACCATGAACCAAGTCCTTCCTGATTAACTTGTTCAGCAACGTGAAACTTGCATGACCGAGCTTCCTATGCCATAATTCAGCATCATCATCAACAACACTTAGATAGCTTAGATCACCATTCTTCAAAGATTCAAAATTAGCTACATAGATATTCTTGTATCTTTTTGCCACTAGTACCACCTCACCAGTCACCAAGTTTGTGACTGTACAGATTTTTGACACAAATTCCACCTTGTTTCCATTGTCACAGATTTGGGAAACACTTAGAAATCTGTACTTCAACCCGTTCACGTAGTACACATTTTCGATTGAGTGAGAACGAGACTTCCTAATCCTTTCGACTCCCAAAATGTATCTGTTAGTTTGTATGAGTCCACCAAACAGTAAAATACCTGATCCTCTATGAGATCAAGCAGAGATTGCTAATAAGAACTATAAGTACAGGAGGCAAGGGATTTTTACGTGGAAAAATCCCACACAAGGGGATAAAAAAACCACGACCTACATTGTAGGCTTTTAACTTTACTAACTTGCAATCTCCCTATTACAAGCCACTTTGCAATAACCCTATTACAAAGACTTCGACTAACTTGTGATGCTCTCACCACAAGCCACTTTATAACTCTCCTAGTTACACAAGCTTTAAACTTATGACTAATCCTAGTCACAATATAAACTCGAAAGTTTACGAATTTTTTGGTTTTCCTATGAAAACGCTTCTAAGAAAGAAAATTAGGAAATATAATGAAGAACAAATAACAAGATTACAACTCAACTATGGATATACATAAACTCTTTACAAAACTAATCCTTCGTGGAGTTGTCTTCTTGTTCTTGATACACCAGTGACTTCAATGCCGGATGAACACTATTATGCTTGAGAGAATATCACTGATTGCTTAAGAGAAAATTATGCCTTGCACCAGGTTGTTATATCACAAAAGACATCACAATGGATAGTGGTGTCAATTCTTGGTGCATGCTTCTTCCTAATGATAAGTGATTGCTGCACTGTCTGCTGCACAGTCACTTCTGTGCAATTGCGTTCCAGCTATGTAGTTGACTTGTACTTCTGTCAGAGAACACTAAGGGATTAGGTCCCTGTTGTGTTCCTTTGTATAATGGTTGCGGACAGTCACTACTTGTACTTCTGTCAGAGGACCCTAAGGAACCAGATCACCAGGTTCCTCTTGTGTTTCTCCTTGTGGTTGTTCATTCATTTGCTGGAGATCAGACTGGACATTATTCATTTGAAATGTATACCACGTGGGTCAGGTTATCTATTTGATTCTTTTACAATAAGTTTGTTAGATCATCAAAACATGAAGACGATGTGTCAAATGGAAGACGATGCGACTTTCCATATTGACATGAGCTGACTGCACTGCTGAAGATTTGATGAAATGGGAAAAGAATGCCAAGGCCAAGAAATGGCTTGTGTGTGGACTAGGACTAGACGAGTACAGTAGGATTCAAAGCTGTACTACTGCAAAGGAAATATGGGACACTTTACAAGTGGCTCATGAAGGAACTCCTCAAGTAAAGAGATCAAGAGGAACACTGCTATATTCTTAATATGAGAATTTCAGTATGAAGGAAGGATAATCTATCTAGGAGATGTACACAAGGTTCACAACACTAACAAATGAACTTAAATCTCTTGGGAGAATTATCCTTGAAGAAGACAAGGTTGAGAAGATTTTGACAAGGGTTCTGCCAGTCTCTTGGGAAAGCAAAATCACTGCTATTCAAGAATCAAAGAACATTGCAACTCTTAAGTTGGATGAGCTGATTGGAAATCTCACTGCCTATGAACTAAGAAGGCAAACCATGAAAATGGATGCACCCGAGAAGGAAAGAAGTCTGGCTCTCAGAATAGCTGAAGGTTCAGATATGGAGGATGAAGAAATGGCCATGATCACAAGAGATTTCAAAAAGTACCTGATGAGAGGAAAGGGTTCTTCAAGAGGTAAAACCTTCAACAAACCAAGGGTTCATGAAAAACAGACCAACGGGGGTTGCTACAAATGTGGTAAGACTGAGAACTGTCCTCAATGAGAAATTGAGTGGAAGAAGGAAAGGGCTGAATGAAGGAACAGGAAGAAGGAACAGGTTCAACCCAAAAGGAACAAAGGATCAACAAAGGCTATGGTTGCTGCTTGGGGAGAAACATCAAATGAGGACTCGGAAGATGAAACTGGAGATAAACAAGCACTAATGGCCATCGGAGAATCAGATGATGAACAAGAGGTAAGTGTCCTTCATCTCAAAGACATGATTAAATTCCTGTCTAAAGAAAGGTTGTCTGAACTATTGCTAGACTTCATTGATGAGTCTGAGATAATTAACAATGAGAAGGAAGATCTGGCTAGGGAATGTGTGATCCTAAAAGCCAAGTGCAAAAATCTAGTATCTAGGGCTAAGGAGAGTGATAGCAAAAATGCTAAGTTGAAGAACCAGGTTCTTGAACTTAACACCAGAGTCCTAGAACTTAGGTCTGAGAACATAAAACTGAAACTAGGAACATGTAAAAAGAAAGCTGATCACACTCAACTCACCCTAGAAGAAAAATTAGGAAAAATGAAGGATGAGTTGTACTGGAAGAATGAGCAGATTAAAGTCTTAAAGGAAGATCTAGGGAAGGTAAAACATGAACTAGACAGAACTTGCAAATGGAACAAGGCTTCTGATGCACTTTCCTGGCTACAAGAACATCACAGTAGCAACAAAAGTGGACTTGGCTATGGGACTCAAGCACCTAAGTGGGACCCTAAAATCAAGTACCTCACTCTTCCTGAGAACAAAATCTGCACACACTGTGGCAAGACTGGCCATTACAAAAATGAATGTAATGCAAAAGAAAAGGCCAGTCAAAAGAACAAAGCTTTTGTTCAAGAGAAAAATAGGCTGCATGGGTGGGCTAAAAGGAACTTGATTTACCCCTTTGCCTATAGAAAGGGACCCAAACTAGTTTGGGTTCCTAAGACTAACCCTTGATTTCTTTTTGCAGGTCCAAGTGAAGGGAAGTAGCCAAATATGGTACATGGATAGTGGTTGCTCCAAACATATGACTGGAAGTAAGAACCAGTTCCTTTCACTTGAGGACTTAAAGGGAGGTAATGTCTCCTTTGGAAATGGGAAGAAAGGTGAGATTATTGGGGTTGGACATGTAGGTAAGACAGACTTACACTCCATTGAGAATGTCTACTTGATAGATGGCTTGAAATACAGCTTGATCAGTGTTTCACAACCGTGTGACAGAGGTAACCTTGTAGCATTCACCTCTACCAAATGCTTTGTGATTAACCTTACCAGTGACAAGATTGTTTTGCAGGGAAAAAGAGTTAACAATATTTACATTGTAGATTTGTCTACTCTTTCAGAAAATGAACTCACTTGCCTAAGTGTGTTGGATAATGATCCCCTCCTGTGGCACAAAAGACTTGGTCATGCTAGTCTGAATCAGCTAAACAAATTAGTCTCCAAGGACTTGGTAATATGACTACCTAACATCAAGTTCAAGGAAGATAAAGTTTGTGCGGGTAAGATCATCCTTCAAAAACAAGAAAATGGTAAGCACAACCAAGACGTTGGAACTGGTCCATATGGATCTCTGTGGTCCAATGAGAACCTTGAGCAGATGTGGAAAGAAATATGTGATGGTGCTTGTTGATGATTATTCTAGATTTACCTGGGTACTGTTTTTAACATCTAAAGATGAAGCATTTGACATGTTTACTGCTTTTGTTAGAAAAACTCAGAAACAACTAGGTAATCAACTTGCATCCATTAGGTCTGATCATGGAACTGAATTTGAAAATGTTAAGTTTGCTGAATTCTGTGATGGGAATGGTATAGATCATAACTTCTCTGCCCCTAGGACTCTACAACAAAATGGAGTAGTAGAAAGAAAGAACAGGACTCTTGAAGACATGGCTAGGACTATGCTTCTTTCTAGTAAACTACCCCACAGCTTCTAGGCAGAGGCTGTAAACACTGCTTGTTACATTATAAATAGATCCATGACTAGACCTCTTGTAGAGAAGACTCCCTATGAGTTACTTAAAGGGAGAAAACCAAATATATCCCATCTTAGGGCATTTGGATGCAAGTGCTTTGTGCACAATAATGGAAAAGACTCCCTAGGTAAGTTTGATCCCAGAAGTGATGAGGGAGTATTCTTGGGATATTCTTCACATAGCAAAGCATATAAAGTGTTCAATAAAAGAACTTTATGTGCAGAAGAAAGTGTGCATGTAGTGTTTGATGAAACTAACATTCTTTCTGAGAGATAGGAACATGAAGATGAAGTCATTGGACTGGTAAAGGATTTGACTGAAGCCTCAGCACAAGTTAAAGTGGCACCAAAAGAAGGAACATGTGATGGAACAGGTTCTTCCATCCAGGGCAACCTGACAGGGGGAACTAATCAAAGAGGAATTTAAACTAATTCCCTAAAAGAACCTGTTCATGACCCTGTTCCTTAGCAACAGAACATGGGAGAATCATCTAGCAGAAATCAGTTGGTTGTGAAACCTCACAAGTATCAAAGTTCTCATCCTATTGATAACATTATCACTGATCCAACATCTGGAGTCAAAACTAGATCACAATTAAAGAATCTGTGTGCTTTTGATGCCTTCCTATCTATTATTGAACCTAAAAATATTGTTGAGGCTTTGCAGGATGTAGATTGGGTGAATGCAATGCAGGATGAACTCAATCAGTTCGAAAGAAGTCAAGTTTGGCATCTAGTTCCAAGACCCAAGGACAGATCAGTCATTGGCACAAAATGGGTCTCTAGAAACAAACTTGATGAAGATGGAACAGTGATAAGAAACAAGGCAAGACTGGTGGTCCAAGGTTACAGCCAAGAGGAGGGTATAGATTATGATGAGACTTTTGCTCCAGTTGCAAGACTAGAAGCAATAAGACTCCTCATAGCCTTTACAGCACACATGGAATTCACTCTCCATCAGATGGATGTCAAAAGTGCCTTCTTGAATGGCTACCAGAAAGAAGAAGTGTTTGTGAAACAGCCTCCAGGGTTTGAGAGCAAGGAATGTCCTGAGCATGTGTACAAATTAGACAAGGTTCTTTATGGACTCAAGCAGGCTCCTAGAACATGGTATGAACGACTGTCCAAATTTCTGCTTGAGCATGGCTACAGAGGTAAAATTGACAGTACCCTATTCTTAAGGGAAAAAGGTTAAGATCTCCTTGTGGTACAAATAAATATTGATGACATAATCTTTGGGGCCACCACTGATAAACTAAGTAAGGATTTTGCAAAATTAATGGGGAGTGAGTTTGAAATGAGTATGATGGGTGAGCTTAACTTTTTCTTAGGCTTACAGATAAAAAAAGCCCAAATGGAACCATGATCCATCAGCAGAAGTATGCAAAAGAGCTGATTAAAAAGTTTAAAATGGATGAATCAAAAGAAATAGACACCCCCATTGCAACTGCCACTAAATTAGACATTGATGAACCTGGTTCATCAGTTGATCAGAAGTTGTATAGGGGTATGATTGGTTCACTCTTGT
Source organism: Nicotiana attenuata (assembly GCF_001879085.1). Taxonomy (NCBI): domain Eukaryota; kingdom Viridiplantae; phylum Streptophyta; class Magnoliopsida; order Solanales; family Solanaceae; genus Nicotiana; species Nicotiana attenuata. The sequence continues at coordinate 122,131 of NW_017672289.1, forward strand.
ATCTTACTGCTAGCAGACCCGACATTGTTTTCAGTGTAGGGCTTTGTGCTCGTTTTCAGGCTAATCCAAAAGAGTCTCACTTGACTGCTGTCAAGAGGATACTAAGATATTTGAAAGGCACCACTGATCTATGTCTTTGTTATCCCAAAGGTAGTAATTTCAATCTAGTAGGATATGCTGATGCTGATTATGCAGGTTTCCTTGTGGATAGGAAAAGTACCTCAGGTATGACTCACTTTCTTGGTTCATGTCTTGTATCATGGGCCACTAAAAAGGAAAATTCAGTGGCCTTATCCACTGCTGAGGCTGAGTATGTCGCTGCTGCATCTTGTTGTGCTCAATTGCTATGGATCAAACAGCAGCTGGTAGATTTTGGCATTGAAATTGGTTGCATTCTTATATTCTGTGATAACACTAGTACTATAAGTATGACAAAGAACCCTGTTCATCATAAAAGGACTAAGCACATAGATGTTAGACACCACTTCTTCGGAGATAACTATGAGAAAGGATTGATCTCCATAGAATTTTGTGCTACTGATAAATAAATTGCTGGCATCTTCACTAAAGCATTAAGTAGAGAAAACTTTGAGAGGAACAAATTGGAATTAGGGATGATTAAGATCACCTAATAGGTCCAGCTCAGAATGCACAATGAAAAAAAAAATTGAAAAAAAAATATTTTTTTTTTGGCCAGGAACTTTGAACTTGTGTAAATATCTAGATTAATTCTTGCTCAGCTTCATACTTTAATTAGTATACTCTTGTGACATGTGTTTATATGACTCACTGATCTTTTAAATTTTTTTTTCTATTATGGCATTTGAGGCATGTTCAAGAGAGTTCTATATGAAGAACCTGGTTCATCAGTATGGGTTCATATGAAAGCTAAGGTATATTTTCTATACTCTGCACAATTAGAAAGATTAATATTTCAATCATGAGCAGAAGTCCTATAATTGTTCAATTCCTAGAAAAATCTATCCGTTAGAATTGAACCAGTTTCGTCCGCCTAGAACTCTAAACTGTAAACTTTGCCTAATATCTAGGGAAGCCAAATCGATCATTCAAAATCTGGAACTTCAGGTTGATTAGACCTCTAATTGACCACTGCGAAAGGCCGCCGTTACTTATTAAATGTGTAATTCTCTTTAAATACACATCACTTTTCCTGCCTTCATCATAAGTCCAAACCGTCAAAAACTCTTCTTCACTTTCACTTACCCTCTTCTCCAAAATTCCCAAATTCTCTCAAGAAACCAACGAACATGTCTAACCCCCAAGACAATCCTGGAACTCCTCCACCACCATCTCCCTCAAATTCGTCCTCAACCATTCCACCCAGTGCATCTCCAAAACCTAGACTACGTAGGATGAGAATGCTTGCTCGAAAGACTGTAGCATCTGGGCCTCTGAGGAAGGCATTAAATGAAAGGTTGAAAGCAAGCCAAGTGAAAACAAGCCAAGCTCAAAACTCATACTCCAATTCTATTTCTGAATCCTATCAATCCTCTACTGAGGGGGAAGGACATGGGTCTTTTGACTCTGAAAAGACCTAAGAATCCTTTTCTAAGGTAGGTTCATCTGTGACTGAAAACTTAGAGACTAGGTTTGTTCTGGTTGGACCTATTAGGGATGTTTAATTGCCTGAGAAACGAAGAAGTGGAGGTAAAAAGAAATTTGAAAAAGAAAAAGAGAGAGAGGGTGCATGTGGTGAAGAGAGGGGAATTGGGAAAGGAGTAGTGCCTGCTATTTGTGGGGTTGAACAGGAAAGGGTAGAAGAGAGTGGCATGAAGTTAGGGGGAAGTGGTTCTGGGGAAGCTGCTGAGGGGTTGGTTCATCTGAGCACACAAAGAGATGAACCTGTTTCATCTGCTGAAGAAACCCTAGCAGACCTGCTGAAAAAGGTTGGGGCAAGCTATGACCCAAAGAAACGAAAAACTTTCACAACAAAATCCCCAATGTTCCCAAGCCTTCGAAGAAAAGAAAAGTTTCATCCCCAACACCTACTGCCTCTTCATTGCCAAAGGGTAGAGCCACAAGAAGCAGGGTGAAACAAAGTGAAACTGAGTTACAAAGGGCTTTAGATGCAAGTAAGAAAAAGAAAATGGATAAAGGAAAGGGAAAGATTGCAGAATCCTCAGAGGCTGTTGAGGAAGATGAGATGGAACTGGTCCATCAAGAAAGGGGTACTTCAGTGGAGGTTCTTACCCCCAAGCCCAAAAAGCCCAAGACTTCCTCCAAGAAGTCTTCTAATGTGTCTGAGGCTGTTGAACCTACACTATCCAGGAGGACAAGATCTGCAGTGAAAACCAAACAATCAAGGATTTCTGATGATAATGACTCGAGTGGAGAAGAAGAAGAAAATGATTCAGAGAAGGAACAGGATAAGCTTGCCGTGTTTTGTAGAAGAAAATTTTTAAAGGGTAGACTGTTGAAGGACCTGGCGGAACCAGGAATGATAAGATTGGTGGATGCTTTAGCTGCTCAGGGATGGAAGGACATGGTCCTTCAGATGGATGGTAGGCTAGCCAAGAATGAGCTGATTGAATTTATGGCAAATGTTGTGGTCAAGGAAGGCATTGTTAGCAGCCTGTTGAAAGGAGTCCAAGTGCAGTTTGATGCACAAAAATTTGGAGAAATTCTAGACATACCCTCTGAAGGGTTTGATGACTTTACAAGGCAAAGGTGGCCATGCCCGGACTCCCTCCCTACTGCTCTTGAGATCACCAGGAGGTTTTGTGATTCAGAAGATGTGAATGAAGCCAGGGCTGTGCAGAAAAGTGAAATGAGGCCTGAGCACAAGGTTGTGTTTGAATTTGTCAACAAATGCTTATTGCCCAGACAGGAGAGAAGGCACACTGCAAACTACATGGATCTGGTTCTTATGGAGTGCTTGGAAAGAGGAAAGCAAATCAACTGGCCTGCCTTCATTGTCAAGCTGCTAGACAGGGTCATAAATGGCTCCAAGGCTCATGCTACTCCATATGGCTTTATTCTAACCACAGTTCTGGACAGGCTCAATGTGCCTCTGAAGAAATGGGAAATGGCCTCGAGCAAGGAACACTTTGGGATCAACACTCTTATTACTTGTGACTATCCAGTCAATGCCATCCCAAATGAACCTGGTTCATCCCAGAAGACACCCATCAACAGCAAAGTTAGGGCTCTGGTTTAGGAATGTGCAGCCAAGGATGCTGAAATAGCTAGGCTCAAGGCTCGTGTGGTTGAAGTTGAAACTGAGAGGGATGGTCTCAGATCTGAGCTTGCCAAAGAAAAGGAGAAGAATGATGGAATTCTTCAGAACATGCTGAATCTTCTCCAAAACCAAAACCCACCCTCCAGTTCCTCCAAGCCTTAGGACTCCTAGCTCCTGTCTCCTGAACTTGCCTAGTACCTCAGTGACCCAGATTAGGGATTTTTCTATCTTTTTGTTTTTGCTCATGGTTTGAATATTTTTCTTTCTTTTTGTGGATTGTAGGTGGCAACATATCTCTATCAATGATAACTACTGTTTTTCTCTTGTTCAATGATTAATTTGTCCTTGATAGTTTAAATATATTTGTTTGATTACTAATGATTGCACCATGATTGCACTTGCAGTTGCCCCAGTGGCCATGAGTACTTATTAAAATCTGGCAATCATACTTTGTATGAAACTTTTCGATGATGCCAAAAGCGGAAAAAGACATTGTGCTTTACTCATTCTTAAATAAAGTGATATTTATAACCTAATTAACTTGGTCCTTGATGATAAGTGAATTTTCTAAAGATTAGTATTGATGGTTAAGCTGAGTTCTTACAGGTTCCAAATCAGTAAAAAGCACAGAGTTTGTCATTATCAAAAAGGGAGAATTTGTTGGCCCAAGAATAGGTGAAGTTTTGAAGATTGACAAAAGAACTCAGTCATGGACCAGGTCCATCTTGTGAAGCACAGTCATGATCACAAAATCCATGTGAGATGCACGTGAAGGAGATAAGGACTACTGATCAAGCAGCAATATCTCCTGATCTGATCGAAAAGGTTGCATATTAGATAAGGGGAGAAAGTCTCCTTATATGAAGAGAACACAATCCAGGATGAAGATAGTGTTAAGAGTTTGAGAACATCATGAACTCTTCTACGATGGAAGAGCAGCAATTGAGCCCTAATCAAACTCTGATCACTAACCTATTAAATGACAGTGATTGTTCTCTTTTACAGGTATTGCACATACGCAGAAGTAAAACTAAATTGAGAGAAAAAGAGCAAGGCGATTTTGCAAGCAATTTATGTGTGATTTAAGTGTGCACTCCAGAAGCTACTTGAACGAGATAGAAGAACCAGTTACATTGTGTCTATCTTTTATTCTAGTTCAATTATAGTAGGTGGTTTAAAATTGTACCTTTCAGCTTTCATAGAAGCAATTGTATTAGGTACCTAGAGTGTACAAGTTATAGCTAACTTGAAGTTGTCGCAACAATTGAGGCTGTGTGCTACAACGGGATTAGAGTAAATCCTTAGATTTACAAAGAGTTTTTGTAAATGCTGTTTTGGCTCAGTGATTTTAGTGGAAGTTTGAGAAAATCCTACTGAGTAGTAGATCGTGGTTTTTCATCTTTTGAGCCAGGTGTTTTCCACGTAAAAATCTCTGTGTTCTTATTTTCTATATTTATTATTCCGCAAACAGTAGTAGTTGGAACACCTAGAAGAACCAGGTCCTTCCATAAACAACTTAAGCAAAAATTAGGTACCACACAAATCACCCCCCTCTTGTGTGGTATTGACGCTTAAAACATCAACTGCCCTTCTTCAAAGTTTAGAGGAGCAGCCATGAGGATCCTTTCTAGGTGTTAACCTGATAGAAAGAACCCGCTTTGATACCGATTGATAGAAATTAAGGGTCTACCAAACTCTATAAAGAACCAGGTTCTCTATCGGTTCCACTAGAACACACACACACGGGAGTACGTAAATGACAAGAGGAATTTTAGGTGGAAAATTCCCAGCTCAACGTGATTAAAAACCACGACCCACCCTTGTACTTTTTCAACTTCACTACTAGCAACTTTTAATTACAACCTATACAACCTAGGAATTAAACTATTAATCCCTTACTAACTTGTAATACTCTATTACAAGCCACTTTGTAATAACTCTATTACAAAGACTTTACAGCTCGACTAACTCTAGCCAAGACTCAAACACAAGGGTTTAAGATTTACAAAAGGTTCCTACAGAATGCTTCTAAACAAGCTAAGTAGGAAATACACTTGAAGAACTATTACAAAGTTACAACTCAACTAAGGACATGCAATAACTTGATGTGGGAACTGGTCCTTAGTTGTTTTGTTCTTTGTTCTTGATGCACTTGAGAATTACTTGCTGGATGATCACGTGAGAGAGCTTGAGAAAAATTCTAAGTTTTCAAGTGAATGTGTTTTACCTTCCTTGACGTAAATAATACATGTGTGACATCACTTACAATGATGTAAGCAAGGTAGGTAAAAAGCCTTCCACAGAATGTTGACTGTTGCACTGTTCCTATACTGTAGCGTGTGCAGGCAGCAACTTTTCCAGCTGGAGAGTTGACTTTGTACAGTCACCTCGGGAGCTGGTAGAGACCTGTTCCCTCAGCTGTTCCTTCAACGCTGAAGAGTTGAGCCATATCACAAACTGGAACCTTGTGATCTTAAGGTCTTGAGAATGTGTAACATATTCCTTATCTGGTTCTTAATAGTAAGTTTGTTAGATCATCAAAACATAAAACAAGGTGCTTATAACCAATTAGTTACAATGTGTTCTGAGGAGTTATGTAAAGAATATCAGAAGAAAAGTATTATTTGGAAACCTTCTGCTAGCCCAAGATCGTTAACAAAAATAGGAAGATTCAACTAAGGAAGAGGAAGCTTTCCAAAAGAAAAGAGAGATTTTAGATAGGAGAACTTGTTTAGGAAAGAAGGCTTTCTTGATTTTGGCTTGGTTACAAATGCCTAAGGCTACTCCTATTTATACTTGTCTAGGGATGATTCTTGATACAAAAATAATCTAGACAATTCTATCATCTTCTACTAATATCTTCCTTAAATATCCAAGACTCTAGAATATCTAGGTATTTCTTAAGTACCACAAATATCAAAGATATTACTCCATAGCTTTCTATAACTTTCTTCTAATTATAATTTTTACTCCATAGCTGTTTCCGAGGGTCTATCGGAAAGAGCCTCTCTACCTCTCCAGGTAGAGGTAAGGTCTGCGTACACATTACCCTCCCCAGACCCCACATGTGGATTATACTAGGTATGATGATGACTCTTCCAAAAAATCAACTTTATTTTTTCACACTCCCCCTTAAAGTGATTTTTTGGAAGCTACCCCAAGCTTGTCGCGAAAGAATTCAATCGATGCTTTAAGACGTGTCTTGGTAAAGATCTCAACACTATTTTTCTGGCTCCTCTTTCTTCCTTATTGACTGAAGGTTCTTCAATTGGTCCCGCAAAGAAACATGAGTATGTGCTGATGAAATTTTCATCTCTGCAACGAGCTGGCTTGACAATAGTTCTTCTAGGCCTTCCTGAAACACCTGAATCATCTCCTTGTTGAGTTTCATGTCGTTGAGTTCTTGGGCTCCCTTTTTCTCTTAGCTCCTTGATGACTGTATTATCTAAAGAAGTACTTGTAATCGGCAGATTTGATGCTTCAGGGTTCAAGGGTTTAGAACCTGCCCCCTTGTGCAACTCCATAACATAAAGAGACTTCATCGAATATGACATCCCTTGAAACAACAAAGAGATGAGTTTTAGGATCCATGCACTTCCATCCCTTTTTTCTTTCATCATATCCGACAAAAATGCATTTCCTTGTGTTGGCATCCAACTTGCTCCGTTGAGAATCCGGAATGTGAACATAACAAATAGAGCCAAAACCCTAAGGTGTTTAATGCTAGGCTTTTCTCCAAACATTGGAGACTTCACATTGTTTGAAGAAAGCGATATCTTATTAATCACGTACGCTGCACATTTCATACCTTCATTCTACAAGGCTCTAGGTAAATTCTTAGCATGAAGCCAACTCTTACATGTCTCAGTTAAGAGTCGGATCTTCCTTTCAGCCACTCTATTTGTTGTGGCGTATCAGCGCATGTGAGTTCTCTTTTAATGCTATGCTGACAACAAATGGAAAGAAACTCATCTGACGTGAACTCACCACCATTATCAGTTCGCAGGCGCCTTATTCTAGAATCGAGTTCGTCTGTTTTTTTGATTTCCACAAACTTATTGAAAACTTCTTACTTGTGCTTCACAAAATTAACCCAAGTGAATCTAGTAAAATCAGCAATGAAAATTAGCATATAAGTTGCCTGAGAATAAAGAAGTTTTTGTTGGCCCCATCAAGTCATTGTGAATAAGTTCTAGTAGGGCATTACACCTTGACAAGGATGTGTCAAATGGAAGACGATGTGCTTTTCCATATTGACATTCTTCACAAACCTCTCCTCCACCAAAATTTCTTAAGTTAGGCAATCCTTTTACTAGATTCAAGTTTACCAGCTTTTAATTTATCCATGCTAAGATGTCCAAGTCTAGCATGCCAAGGATGTGTGTTATCATTGCTACTCATCTTCTCAATATATGAATTAGAGGCAGATAAGACATATAAATCGTTAACTCTCTTATCTGAGTAAACGATATCTGCCTTGAGCACCTTGATATTTCGGAGGAACATCACATCATGTGGGCCAAATAGTAAATAGTTTCCAGCATCTACAACATTTGTTACTGAAAATAGATTTTTCTTCATACCTGGAACGTGAAAGACACTGTTGAGGTTGATAGTGTCTTTTTGCTTCTCGTTGATTACAACAGTGCCTTCCTTCTCCACAATATGGACTGTATTATCTGTTGTAACAATGACATCATGTCCGTTGTATTCGCGAAAGGTGGAGAATTTGGATTGATCTCCAGTGAGATGGTGCCCGCATCGTGAATCCACGATCCAGTCTCTTTGAAAATTTATGGAAGCCATGGCATTTATAGCTCGAGTCTCCGCTGCGAAGCACTCTCCTCAGTCTTCTTCTTTTTCTTCCTTCATCAGCTTTCTTGGTTTGAGCCATATTGCTCTCTTTGGCTCAACAATATCTTTTTATGTGTCCGACTATGCCACAACGGTAACATTTTAAAGGCTTTTTACCGTTGCTGGAAGACTCCCCCTTCTTTCCTAGCGAGCTTGAACCACTTTAGGATCGAAAGTGCATGCTATCTCTTGATTTCCCTTTAAAGTTCCTCTTATCAGCGACAAGAGCATTCCCTTTCCTTTCTTTGATAGATACACCAGCCATCTGTTTGGCTAGTAACTCCTATGACGACAACAAATTCTCAAATTCTTCCAAAGATGGTTGTTGAACCCATCCTTGAATTGATGTAACAAAGGGAATATATTCTGGCTTTAAACCATGAATAATACTTCTTATTCGTGTTTTCAGAGATAGCCACATCCGGATTCAATAGAGAAATTTCGAAACACAGATTTTTAACCTTCAAAAAATACTCGGCGATAGAGAGATTACCTTGAGTTGTGTTAGCTAACTCATTCTCCAAAATCTTTATCCGAGCTTAATCCTTCTTGTTGAACAGCCAATTTGTTAGTTTGTATGAGTCCACCAAACAATAGAGTACCTGGTCTTCTATGAGGTTATGCTGAGAATGCTAATAAAGCAGTAAGTAAATGAGACATAGGATTTTTATGTGGAAAAATCCTAACTCAAGGGGACAAAAACCACGACCTACACCTGTAAGCTTTTAACTTCACTAACTTGTAAACACCTATTACAAGCCATTTTGTAAAGACTCTATTATAAAGAATTCAACACAACTAACTTGCGGTACTCTCACCACAAGACACTTTGTCACTCTCTAGTTACAAAGAATTTAACTACCTTGTGATACTCTCACCACAAGCCACTTTGTCACTCTCTAGTAATAAATACTTTAACTTATGACTAAACCTAGTCACAACATAAACTCTGAGAGTTTACGGATTTTACAAAAGAGTTCCTAATCAACGCTTCTAGGTAAGCAGTTTAGGAGATACAATAAGAAAAATAACAAAGTTACAACTCAACTAAGGACAACAAAATACTAACTTTAGGAACTGGTCCGTAGTAGTGTTTAACTTTGTTCTTCAAGATCGTGAGAATTAATTTCTCTATTTTGCAAAAGGCTTGAATGAGAAGCAGAAATGTGCAAGTGATGTTTTGATATGATATAAACTCATTGTTGATACACCTTGATGACATCACTTGAAATGATGTAAGCACTTTAGTTGGTCAAGGAATAAGTGGGCACTGGAAATAGTGCAGTACAGGCAGAAATAGTGCAGGCAGTCACGTTGCTTCCAGCTGTGTCCAATTGACTTTGTACTGCTATGAGGGAACCACACGGGTATCGGGTCCTTGTTTGGTTTCCTATCTCCTGAAGCTATAGCAGTTCACATTTAGCCGGAATTCGTTAACTTGCAGTATAGTCCAAGTGTGTCAGGTTCCCTGTCTGGTCCTTGACAGTAAGTTTGTTAGATCATCAAAACATAAGGCAAAGACATTGAAAACCTATCAATTTTCCCCTTTTTGATGATGACAAACTTAACATTGATGACGTGGATTTAGAGCAAGGAGATTAAGTAACATGAGAACACAAGTTCCCCCTGACATTATGCCTTCCTTATTTCTCATTATATCTACACTTATTTATTCCCCACTTTGGCATCATTAAAAAGATATAAACAGATAAATAGCATAGAGAAGTCTAGCCGAGCTAACTCATGCCACATATGTGCACACAATCATGATAGAGAAGAGAAACATAGAATTTAAGCAATGAGATAATAAAAGAGGATTGATTTTAGATTAATAAAACTTTATATGCTTTTGCTTAAAAAGCAAAGGAAACATTGGACTGTTAAGACAGGAGAAGTACTGTTTCATCTCCCAACCACATAAAAAAAAAAACAAAACATCTGCATAAAAAAAAAAACTTAAAGGTCATTTCCAGAAGCTGGTCACTGAAGGGGTACTTAAGGGGTACTAGGAGTAGAGGGCTTGGAGGCTGCAGCAAGTGTTTGGAGAACAAGGTCTATTCGGGCATTTGGCCGACTTTTGCTCATTAAGCAGTTCTGCTTTCAGGTTCTCTACTTGCCCCCTGAGATCAGCATTCTCCTTTGTCAAACGAGCTACTTCATCATTTGACGCCGGAACCCCTTGGGCTTGCTGACCTTCCAGAATAGCATTCCTAGCCTTCAACCGACGAATCTCCTCAATTGCACTATTCTGAGCATTAATGAGCTGTGAGACGGTTGATGTACTTCCTACCCCCCCATTCTTTTCTATGCACTCGCATTCTTCTAATGTTGTCTGTGAGAAAGTCTGCTTCTTAGTCCCCACCTTGCCTTGCCCCAATGACACCTCAAAGAACTTAAACACTCGCGTAAGCAAAAACCTGCAGAGAAGGCCATGATTACTATCCTTGAAGGTGGCTACTTTTTGCATGTGTTCAATCATAACAGCAGGCAGGCTTATAGGAGCAAAGCTATCCAGTTTCTCCATCAAGAACATGTCAGACTTAGAGGTCACGGACCTCCTCTCAGCTCGAGGCAATAGAACTTTGTTTACCAATTCGAAAAGCAGCTGATAGACAGGGAGTAACGCCTTCTTATGGATCTGGTCCCCCTTTTGGTTGGCATTGTCTTTTACCACAGCATTTTTGAAGTTAAACTGACACACATCCCTTACACTGGACATACCAACTGTAGGAACTTCAAGAATTTCTCCAAGCAACTTTACATCGAACACGATATCTACTCCATTCACCAAAGCACAGATGTGGTCGGTCTCAACGGGAAAAAGGCTAGCAAAGAAGCTTTGTACCTCATCCTCATATGCCTTAGGTGCATCTATTTGGAATAGATGCCCCCATCATTGAAATTCAACCATTTCAAGAATTTGTCGCATACCAGCCATCTCAGAGATTGCTGGGTCAAACGTACGACCCGGCAGAACCTTTTGGTGCCTTAGGCGTTCTGAACCAAGGCTGAATTCAATTCTCATCCTCTTCAAAGAACCAGGTTCCTGAACAATTTCTGACTTTCGTTTGCCGGACATCCCACCACTTGATTTCTCTTTTTTCTTGGATTTGACTAACATATCCTCATCAGACAGCGAAGACTCACGCACAATATCCTTCAACTTGGAGTTAGAGATTGAAGCCTTCTCTACTGAAGCATGCTGCTTCTTTTTCTGAGACCGTCTAACCAGTGAACCAGGTTCATCTGGTGTTTCCTCTTCCACCTCTACCACAGGAATCGCCTTATCACTTATGGGCACACTATCTTTCACCAGCTTCCTCCTTTGCTTCTTACTACTTTTTCTGCTCTTTTGAAGGGCAGAGTCGTAGGCCACCTTCGCTTGCAACCTGGTAGTATGTCATTTGGTTGAAGACTCAAGAGTGAACCCTCCACTTAACTATGAATGCATCGAGAGCCAGGTTATTTTGATCCTCCTCATCATTGAACCTCATCTCAGGAGCTTGAATGTCCAGAGGCGCAACATCAAATGCAGGAGCAGAATTGTCCTGGGAATGAAAGCCCTGACCCGGGTCCTCTGGAGAGGGATCAGGTTCCTCATGTTAGAGCCCAGTAGTTTCTGCTAGTGCAGCGTCCTCAACTGGCACTATAGATCCTTTCCCCCCATACCCTGTACCGCATTTTTCTGAGTAATTATATCTTGAAGGACACCGTCTACCACAAAGATGGTTACAACATTGTCTTTCTCAATCAGCACTACTGCCACCACAGAATCTGCAGCAACAATGGCGGAACCCTCTACGACCTCATGCCTTTGACTTTGTTCTCCACTTGTTCTTTGATTAGTGGGTATCGCAGAAGATAGAGAGGACAGATCATTATTTTTAGGAGTTTTTTGAATGGAAAGAGGGAGAATTTGGGTGCAGTGTGATTTCAGTAGGGAGAGTAGGAGTGGTTATAAAGGACTCAGAAGGGACGGAGGACACCATCGGTTTTTCAGTAACAGGTATGACTGAGGCAGGGAGGTCGGGGTTTGTATCAGCCATGGAAAGATGGAGTGAAGGTGCTTTGGGAGGTTCTAATGGAGGACTTATGGTTTGTGGAGAACAGAGGGGGGTTTTATTATGAATGGATAATTATGATGAGAGAGATTGACCGCTTCTGAAACGGCAGTTGGGCATGGAGAAGTGCTACATTTAAGAGGGATATGGAATGATTTGAAGTGAAGATACGTGACAACAGAGTCTTAAAAGTTGGATGACATGGCACTTATGTTTTGTACCTTTTTAAGACGTGTATTAAAGAATGCACAGAACTACTAACCTTTTGTACAAGAACCAGGTTCTTGACCTGTTATTTGAAAGTATCAATCCTCTTTTATCATCCATGCACTGCATCTACAACTTCTATACTCATCATGCGTGTGTGAGCACGTGATTTTTGCCCTAAGCAAATTATTCCAAAAGTTTCAAATAAAATGATTTTACAAATTTTTGTGAATTTTGTGGAATTTGGTGTTAATTGATTGCATGATAATTCATATGAAAATAAAAAAAAATACATTTGCATTTAGGATTTAATTTTATATTTTAGTATTAATCAGAGGTTAATTTGTTTTAGAACAAAATGCAAAGAAAATAACAAAATGGTCCGTTTTGCATTTTTTAGTTCAAATTGGTATTAGTTTGTATTTTTCTTTTAATTAGGAATTAATTAGGAAATCTAATTTTTAGTGTTAAGTTGATTGTGAGCATTTTTAATAAAATCAAAATACATACAAAAATACAAAATAAAATAACAAAAAGAGAAAAAAAGAAAACAAAATCAAAAAGGAAAATAACATAGAAGAAATCCAAATTTGGGCCATTTGCAAATTAAATAATTCCAAGCCCAAAACTGATCCCTTTCCCAAAACCAGACCAAGCCCACACCCTATCAACCCGGCCTGCCCCTCCTCCACATCAGACGACGCCGTTTAAAGTCCAAACAGATCTGGACCGTCGAGGTTATCTCATCTGACGGTCCAGAAATCCCCATCTTTTAATACTTATATGTCTGAAATTCCCCCCTACCCCTCTCATTTATCTCCCTCCTTTTGTCTCATCAGAGACCTCACACCAAAATCCTACCAGAGCCGCCTTAATTCCCCACCGCCGGCGATGGCGGCGCCACCATTAACGAGCCCCAAATTAACACCCCTTGTTCGATGGCTTCCCTCGAACATAGGTTTGAAATTTTTCCGGCCATGACACCAATTCACCCAAACCGACCCAAATTTACACCAATGAATCGCCTTCCCTTCCCCTATCCAAATCCCCGGTTAGTTTGTCTCGAATATGCCTAGAACGGTTCGAATATTAATTTGAAGATTTTCCGGCGAAGCCCTAAATACCCCAAGTCATACCAAATTGGCACAATATGATACCATCATCGTCTGCATGAATATTCTACCACTTAAGGCGTTCATCACTCGACTGTTACCATAATAAGAAGCAGAACCCTAGACATCGTAAGTGAGTCTTTCTTAGTTATTTTTTCTCTTTTCTTCTTCATGTGTTTCTGTTCCTTGATCACTATTTTGCTAGGATTAATTAACTTAGGTCTTGTTTTCTATTTGTAAAGAATCAATAGTTTATTTGGTTTATTTTCTGCATGATTGTTGAAATTTTAAATAAATTGATTAGTGATTAGCATAAAGTCTGCTATGTATAGTTCGATTTTGCTTTAGTTTTAATTGACCCTTTAGGCCATACTTAATGCTTGATTTAGTTTAAGTGAAATTTGATTTCATCCTGTTAGTTCATAGGCGGATCCAGTTTTAATTAATGGTTCTTCTTGGTTCTTTGGTTGATCTTAATTGACCTTGTTTAATTAAAAAGGGATAGGTTAATGGTGACCTAGGGGAGTAATTTCAGGGAATGTTCAAGGGTGTTTGGGTAAATAGAATTAGGCAGAAGTGTGTAGGTTTTATCTGAAACTACTAGAACCTTCTAGAGATGGGGGTAAACTAGAATTTCAGAAAATGTGCATACTTACTTGAGTCACAAGCCAACAAGTTAAGGGGCCTAAATGAAATACTTATAATCTGATGCTTACCCCTTGTTTGCCTATAAAATGGCATGCCCTTGCCTTCACAAACAAGTTTTTTGAGCCCCAAAATTCCCCCCAAAACTCTCTCTTTAGATCTGATCTAAAGTTTGAATTCAAATTTTTTTTCCTAGCTTTAGTTTTATACAGAAAACCAAAAATAGACAAATTCAGTAAAAAATCCAAAAATATCACTGTTACACTGATTTTAAGATCAAAAATAGTTCAACTGCTCTGTTTCTGTTCCATACTTAGCTGTTCAAAGCCTCTGAAAGTGTTAGTGTTCATTTGGAGTGAGTTTTTGGTCGATTTGATTGTTGAAGAAGTGCTGCAGGTACATCTTCTGATTTCCTATGAACTATTGAAGGATTGGTGTATTTTGAATGGAGGAATACATATTGAAGTAATGCTGTTTGAAGTCATGAGTTGTTTCAATTCTGATTGACTAATAAAACAATCTGTTTGCCTGAGAGTAGATTTGGACTCAATAAATTGGTTCTTCAAGTATAGTCCTAGCTATAGTTAGTTTTCTAATTAACTGATTCTTATAAGTACTAGCTGAGTTCTCTATTTTGCTGTTATGATTCATGTAGTTAGTTTTCTATGTACGTTAGTATTTCACATTAGTTACAGTTGAATCTCTCTTATTAAACATCCTCATGAATTCGTTAAACCTCAACAAGTTTTAAATCGAAGATCTCTTGTTATAATTGCAATAAGGCGAAAGGTTTTGTATTTGAAATTAGTTGACTGCTTGGGCTCTCATATTAATTAGGTAGAAGATCATTTGTGAATTATAAGTGTAATCCGGATATTGGAGTTGAATTTGAATCCTAATTTGGTGTAACTGTCTCGAATTGAAATCCTTGATTTGGTGTATTTGTCAATTAATCAATTTGCCATACATTCAACATGTTGATGTGTTAAGATTCAATTTGGTTCCATGATTAGCATTAAACCCTGTCTGCATTCAATCCTTGGTTCTGGGCTCAACGGGAGGCCCAAACGCTGCCCTGTTAAATTGAATAACGCCTTTTGGGCATGGGTTCCGCAACAACAGGCCCAAGCTGCCCAGTCCTTTTTTTTAAAAAAAAAAAACAAGTTGGCTAAGATCTGTGTCGTCTCTATCATAAATTGATGGGTTGGGACGGTTTGTATTTGAATCATAAGAATTCAGCCCATTGATATTAAGTAATTAGGGTTTCTTTTGCTTAGAGACAAAAAAAAAGAAAAAACTAAATAGAAAATTTTAGTTTGCTTTAGGTTGGCCTTTTAATAATAAAAATGAGACGAGCCTCGCCAAATAAAAATACAAATTGCGGGGCCCTCAGTAAATGCTATATAAAAAGACTTAGAATTCGGGCGGACCGTTTAGCGAATTTGACGGTCTTCCCCAAAGATAATAAATGCGTTAGACTCTTTAGGCACGATTTTAATAAAACTACATTCCTAAACTCGGGTGCACATTTATGTGACCCAAATCTAAATCTCAACGGAGTCGAAATGTGTCGACAACCACGGGTGCACTGGTGCGACGTGGTTCGAGACGCGTTTTCACGACGTTGCAATTCTTATTAAAATAAAAAAAGCGGGTTACTAATAAAAGGCACATAAGTTAGAACATGTTTGGAAATCAGATAAAATCAAATACCACAATTGAGAGACCGTGCTAGAACCACAGAATCCGGAAATGCCTAACACCTTCTCCCGGTTTAACAGAATTCCTTACTCGAATTTCTGGTTCGCGGACTGTTAACAGAGTCATAATTTTCTCGGTTCGGGATTCAATCGGTGACTTGGGACACCATTAATCTCCCAAGTGGCGACTCTGAAATATTAATAATCAAATCCCGTTCCGATTGTCCTTTAAGTGAAAAAACTCCTTCACGCCCTCGCGGGATGTAGTGTAAAAAGGAGGTGTGACAACTCTGGTGACTCTGCTGGGGAAAAGAACCCAGAATCTCTGGTTCAGGGTTCAGAATTCGAGCTTAGATATATTGTTGTATTTGGCTTTATCTGATTTTCCTACATGTTTCATGCTAAATGCTTTACCGCTTTGATATTATCTGAACTATATATAAACTGTGCCGAAACCCTTCTCTTCTCACCTCCCGGGATGTGCTCACTGGTGGAGACTCCCTATTCTGTTAGTGTCATACCTTAAAATAAGAAAGAGGCCGGACAAGTTACTAAGCCGGATGGCCTTTTGGTTCCCGGTACGTAGCCCCCTCCTTGACTCGAGTTGTCCGCTCGGGTACACAGTCTAGAACACATACCCAGGTTTTGAACCTAGAATAACTTGACTTCATGCCGGATCCCTAGTAGGAAAGCTTATTTGCATCACGTGCATATGACTTAGGGGACTCAACACAGGGGTTGGGTCCGTCTAGGACAGGTGTACCCGGAATAATGGACAATCCTGATGCATCCTACTTGTGCATTTATCTGTTTTGGATTCGCATGCTGACCGGCTTTGAATATCTGAAAATATGGGGAAAAAAAGAAGAGAAAAAGAGAAAATATCAGTGTAGAGAGTTAATTACCAATGTCCATGTAGTGCCGAAATGCTGCCGGATTTTTGAGAAAAACAAAAGAAAAAAAAAGTTTTATTTTCAAATTAGTTTGTTTATTTGCCACTGAAAAGAGAAAATATAACAAAAAAAGAGTCTTGTTTTCAAAATAGGTAGATTTATTTGCCCGAAATACGTTGTTTGATTCTCAGCGGATGTGAGATACGTAGGCAACCCTCATCGGGTCCAACCACCCCTTGTGCAAAAATAGCCAAAAATGTCAATTTTTATTTTTTTTCATAAATAAATCAGGTGATGCCGTTTTGTCAAAA
The DNA here is from genome assembly GCF_001879085.1 of Nicotiana attenuata. Classification (NCBI taxonomy): domain Eukaryota; kingdom Viridiplantae; phylum Streptophyta; class Magnoliopsida; order Solanales; family Solanaceae; genus Nicotiana; species Nicotiana attenuata. The sequence goes on from NW_017672289.1 coordinate 139,113, forward strand.
TAGCCGAATGTCCCCAAACGGGCACCGGAAGGCTGTTTGTGCAAAAACGGCCATCTTGAGTCATTTTCCAACGGTTAGCGGGTACAACCTTAAAGTCTTCTCTCCGAAGTACTGAAAGGCCGTAACTGCAAAACCGGCCATTTGTTTTAAAATTGGAAGTTTGAACAGAATTTGTGTCATTTTTTTTTCTCTTTTAGGTCAAAATAAGTGATTAAATCACCTTAATAAATGTGCAGGATGAGCACGACTCAAAATGAACTATTTTCATTCATGCATAAAATCCCTTTGGAGTTACGTCTGTGGTGGAACGATTTAGGCGGAGAAGGGCAAGATGCAGTCAAGAAACATTTGAAAGGGCTTACCGGTTTGCTAGATATTGTGCCTCGGGGAGATATTATCAGAGCATTGGTTACATGTTGGGACCCAGCACATAACATGTTCCATTTTTCGGACTTTGAGCTTACCCCGACATTAGAGGAAATAGCTGGCTACATTGGGAAAGATGAGGTTCCGTTGAGGCACAAATACTTGAAGATAGTCAGAACCGTCCATAACACAGATCTGGAAAATGGCTTTTGTACTCTAAACTTCATATATCATCGATATGGCCACATCGGGGGGTTCAACAACCCAGAAAGCAAGATATGTAGCAAAGGAAATCGCCAGAAGTGGGAGGACCACATTTCCTTCTGATGGGGCTTAGAAGCATTCAACCTTACGCCCCGTATCGAGTGTTGAGACAGCTGGGGAGATGCCAAATAGTACCCAAGGATGATGATCTTAGTTTTCAAGTGGTCGAGATTGGCCCCGATGGCCAGTTTCCTGAAGCAATGATCCGCCAAGTGTGGAGCGAATGTCAATATTTGGCGGCAAATACTTGTGTTCGGGATCGAGCCAAAGGAGAAGTGTCTCCTGATTATCAGGCTTGGTATAGAAGGGACGTTGCATTCGGAAGACCGGCCAAAAGACCTCACCTCCTGGAATTTGCCGAATCATCGCAGGAACAGTGGGCTTGGTTAGCTAAAGAAAATGAGTACAGGGCCCGCATAGGAGCATTGGAAAAACAGGTCCAAGACCTCCGATTTGAAAATAGCTTGCAAGCCGCGGCTGACGAAGGTGAGAGAAAACAATTGGCCAAAGAGAATGAAGCCTTACGAGCCCAAATCCAAAAAATAAAGTTAGAGGCCGACAACCCTGTCAAAAATGCCAAAGATACAAAGCTTATAGAAAATCTAAGGCAAAAAGTAAATGACTACAGTTTTGACCTCGATAAAGCGGAAAAGGAACTAGCTGGGGTTCGGAAACAATTGGCTAAAAACGCGGAAGAACGGGCCCGCATGCTTAAACAGTTGAGAGAAGAATACGACAATGCAGTCACAGGATTAAAGAAAAAGATCATTGCCACAGAGAACCGAATGATCAAACAGGCAAAAGAATTCAAAGTCGAAAGAGAGCATTGCTACATGGCGTTGGCACAGTTAGAAATGGACTTGCAACAACTCCGGGAACAAAGCCAGGCAGCTGAGCAAACTTTGGAAGCTAGGACTCAACTGATAGGGCGGTTGCTTCAAGAAAAAGGCAGAATCAGAGAGAGAATCTTAACCGTTGCTCATTCTATTACCAGGAAATGCCAGATGTGCGAGAACATGACCCGTACCACCTTCTTTGCATCAGTAATGATATTTGTGAAGCAGATAATGACTGACTTGGACAGACTTCAAGGGGAACTTGCATATAGGCCCGCGGCGAGACCGAACGATGTCCCACGAGCACTAGGAGCTTTAATGTATTCATGACTGTCTTTTGAGTCTGCATTTCTTTTTCTACTAGAGTTTGTCTTCTGAGTCTGTAGTTCCTTTTCTACTGGAGTTAGGTCATTTGGGTTTGTATTTCTTTTCTACTGAAGTCTGTATTTCCTTTTCGTTAAAAGACAGTCAGTTGATTGAGTCTGTATTTTTGTTTGAACTAGAATAGGGATGGTGGAGTTTGTAGTTCTTTCTGCATCAGAGTCTGTTGCTATCAATAAAATTGAAATTCCCAAAAATATTCTGCTTCTACTTTACATTTATTCTTCACGAACTACGCTTGGTCTGATTCACGCGGGGTCGTGATACGTAGGCAATCTCCATAGGATTCGACCGTTTCTAAATAAATAAATAAATAAAAAAAACTAGAAAAGAATGATACAAACAGGGGAAAAACAAAAAGGAAAGAAAACCAAAAGAGGGAAAGCAAAACAAAGAGAAAAAGGAAAGATAAGAGTGGAAAATAATTGGCAAGAAAAGGAAATGGAAAGCCGGGATGACGCATGTGACTGAGCAAAGGCATAATAGCAATGGTTAACTGCTTAGGTGTATCCACCCATCAATGTCCGGTTATCTATCTGTTAATGCCCTAATCGCTAACAAAGTTGTTGTTGATGAGTTCAGGCAAGTGGTTAAGTTGACTGGCATTCTGGCAACCCATCCTTACAACACGCGCTCCAAGGACAAGTCAAACATGGTCAATCAGGATTTAGAAGCAAGCATTGTCGACCCATCCAGAGAGGAGGAGGTAGTGGACGTTAATACAATGAGGGAGGAGATGTATAAACTGAAGCAACAAATGGCCGAGATGTACCAGGCCTGGTCGAAGGGACATCCACCACCAGCCTATCCTGCCAACCCCAATTACCTCCCACCACCAGCTCAACCCCAAGATCCTCCCACAGTGAACTCATCTCCTGCCTTCCCTACTTACCAGCAGTACTACGGAACCACCTCTCAGACACCACCACCCCCACCACCCAAACAAATTCCATGTCCTCCACACCCAATCGCTCCAGTATTCGTGGCTCCCCCACCTGCCACGCTACATAGGTCATCTAGTGAACCCGTGTTCCAAACTCATGATAACCAGTACTACCCACCCGAAGCCACTTTCAAACCCCCAGAACTATACCCTTACACTCCCCGCCTTGACCTCTCAGCTGAAGAAAAAAAGCCTCCCAAAAACCCTGAGCAAGATGAAATGATCCGGAAGGTCAAGAGCCTAGAACAGTCATTCCGAAATATGCAGGGACTCGGAGGACAAGTGAGTGTAGCCTACAAGGACCTGTGCCTGTTTCCTGACGTCCAGTTGCCAGCAGGATTCAAGTTACCCAAGTTTGACTTATATGATGGCCATGGTGATCCGGTGGCCCACTTAAGGGGATTTTACAGCAAGATGAGAGGGGCTGGGGGAAAAGATGAGCTATTAATGGCTTACTTTAGTCAAAGTCTAAGTGGAGCAGCGTTGGAGTGGTACACACGACAAGACCATGCTCGGTGGTACACTTGGGACGACCTGGCTCAAGCATTTGCATGTCATTTTCAGTACAATCTCGAAATTGTCCCGGACCTTCTGTCACTGACTAAAATCGAGAAGAAGCCCGGAGAAAGCTTTAGAGAGTATGGTTTCCGGTGGAGAGAGCAGGCAGCAAGAGTCGATCCTCCAATGAAAGAGAATGAGATGGTTGATTATTTCCTTCAGGCTTTGGAGCCAACCTATTATGGTCATCTGGTGTCCGTAGTGGGGAAAACTTTCAATGAGGTCGTGAAAATGGGAAGTATGGTGGAAGAGGGTCTCAAGTCTAATAAGATTATGAGCTATTCAGCACTCAAAGCAACTACTCAGGCTATTCAAAGCGGCACCGGAGGAGTATTGGAAAAGAAGAAGAAAGAAGAAGTTGCAGTAGTGGAATCAAGGGTTTGGTCCAGGGGTCCGTCACCATATTATCACCAACCTCGCCCTCACCCCCAAACTTACCCACATACCCCATATGGCCCACCACAACATTACTACTCACCTCCCACTCCCCATTTCTCCGTCCACCATGCCCAGACATACCCTCAACCTCCTACACATGCACAATGGCGCGCACCCACTCCCCAAAATACTTACCCATCTCAAAATGCCTACCCACCCCCAAGAACCAACAGAAATTCCGCTTGAACCGATTTTCGACCCAATTCTGCATTTAAGAATGATAGGTTGCAAAAGAAGAAGACTTTCACTCCCTTGGGTGAATCTTACACTAGCCTGTACCACAGACTAAGACAGTTGGGCATGTTGAACCCGATCGAACCCAAATTGCCAAACCCTCCCCCAAGGAACCTGGACCATTCAGTAAACTGTGAGTATTTCTCAGGAGTGCCCGGACATGACACGGAGAAATGCTGGCATCTGAAAACTGCCATTCAGGAACTTATTGATACACAGAGAATTGAAGTGCAGGCTCCGGAGACTCCCAATATCACGCAGAACCCATTACCAATTCATCATGAGGCTCACATGATCGAGTTAGTGCAGAAGGGAGAATACAAGAAGCCGTCGCAAACTGTGATGATGATTAGGGCAAGTGAAACTAAAGCAAATGAGAAATTGATTGGCGGGAAAGCAGTGGTCGCGGTGGACCGGACAGTCAGTGAACCAGTGATGATAGTAAAACCAGAACCTGTTAAAGTGACAATACCAGGAGCAGTTGTTAAGCCTGTGTTGGTTGTAGAAGGCACTCGAACAGAACCAGTTATCATTAAACCGGTGACCCAGTTGCCTGTGGTTAGTGAAAAAGCCGTCCCGTGGAATTATGACAGGCTGACTGTGATGTACCAAGGAAAGGAAGTTAAAGAAGAAGTGTGCGAAACTCATGGGTTGACTAGATCAGGAGGCGCTTTGCCCCTGAAGAATTGAGAAAGGTTAAAGCAGCTAAAGAGAATCCGGCACCGATAAAGAGGGCTGTTACTGAAGAAGAAGCTGAAGAGTTTTTGAAAAAGATGAAAGCACAAGACTATTCGATCGTGGACAGTTGAGGAAAACCCCGGCGCATATCTCATTATTGTCTTTATTGATCCATTCGGATGAACACCGCCGGGCGTTGATGAAGATTCTAAACGAAGCCCATGTGCCAGATAAAATCACCGTGAATCATCTTGAGAATATTGCAAACAAAATTTTCGAGGTGAACCGGGTAACATTTTCTGATGATGAGTTGCCATTGGAAGGAACTGAACATAATAAAGCCCTTTACCTCACAGTGAAGTGTGAATATTCCGTGGTGACTCGGGTGCTAATTGATAATGGGTCTAGTGCAAACATTTGCCCTCTCTCCACTCTAGAAAAGTTGAAAGTTGACAGGGAAAGAATTCATAAAAATAGTGTACGGGGATTTGATGGCGGAGGGAAAGACACAGTGGGAGATATTGTGCTGGAGTTAACAATAGGACCTGTGGAATTCACTATGGAGTTTCAAGTGCTCGATGTTAGTGTTTCCTACAATCTTTTATTGGGACGGCCCTGGATTCATGCCGCAAAGGCAGTACCGTCTACTTTGCATCAAATGGTCAAATTTGAATGGGATCGGCAGGAGATCGTGGTCCATGGAGAGGACAATTCTTGTAACGCTATTACACCCTTCGAGGAAGTTGAAAATGACAAAGGTCCGTGGGTATACCAAGTCATGGACACAGTGCCAGTTGCTAAAATCCCGGAAGGGGAGTGTGTTCCTATGCCCAAGATAGCTGCCGCATCTGTCATGGTAGCCTCAGAGATGATAAGGAATGGATTCTTGCCCGGAAAGGGTTTGGGTGCTTCACTGCAGGGAATCATACAGCCAGTGTCTCTTCCTGGAAATCTGGACACTTTCGGGCTAGGTTTCAAACCCATTACTGCTGACATAAGGAGAGCCAAAAAGATGAAGAAGAGAGTGTGGACCCTTCCAAAACCTATTCCTCTCCTTTCCCGTTCCTTCGTCCGGCCTGGTACTAAACGACGCCCAGCAACAGCAATGCCAAATTCTGTGGTGATAGAACCTGACAAGGAGATGATCGAAAGGTTTGAAAGGGTGTTCGATGAAGTGAATATGGTGGAACCAGGCGAAGGTCCGAGTAAAGTTGATGTGCAGTTTGTGGGGTCTCAGGCTAAGCTCAATAACTTTGAAGCTACTCCTCTTCCAACTTGGAAGGAGTCGTGGTAGTTAGTTTTTGATTTTCCTTTGAGTATTAAATCTGGATTATTTCTAGGGTTGTAATTCAGATTTCTATGTTCCGTCCATTTGGATGAGTTAAACCTTGTTATCTTACAATTTTAATGAAATGCAATTTCCTTCTCTCTTCATTCCTGATAGCCTTCATTTTGTTTTCTCTTCTCTCTTGTACAGTCCCTTTTATGCTGGTTTCAATGATGTGTCATGCATTAGGAGTCTCCGGCCTAGTCTTGATAATCAATGTGAAATTGTAATACAAGAAATTGAGTGTGATGGCGAGGGGGAATACGATGACGAGGAAGCTTTGGAAGAAATCAGTAAAGAATTAAGTCAATTTGAGGAAAAACCCAAACCTAACTTGAATGACACAGAGGCAATCAATCTAGGGGATCAGGAGAATGTTCGGGAAACAAAAATAAGTGTCCATTTGGAAGCCCCGCTCAGGGAGGAGATAATTAAATTGTTTCTTGAGTACAAAGATGTTTTTGCATGGTCATATGATGATATGCCGGGTTTAAGTACCAATTTGGTGGTCCACAAATTGCCCATTTATTCGGAATGCCCTCCGGTCAAGCAGAAGTTGAGGAAATTTAAAACAGATATCAGTGTGAAAATCAAAGAAGAGGTTACCAAACAGTTTGAGGCGAAGGTCATACAGGTTACTCGATATCCTACCTGGTTAGCTAATGTGGTGCCTGTACCAAAGAAGGATGGAAAGACCAGAGTGTGTGTTGATTACCGTGATCTCAATAAGGCGATCCCGAAGGACAACTTCCCACTCCCAAACATCCATATATTGATTGACAATTGTGCCAAACATGAGATTGGTTCCTTCGTGGATTGTTATGCGGGCTATCACCAGATTTTGATGGATGAGGAGGATGCGGAAAAGACGGCATTCATCACGCCTTGGGGAACGTATTATTATAGAGTCATGCCATTTGGGTTGAAGAACGCAGGAGCAACGTGTATGAGGGCGATGACCACCATGTTCCATGACATGATATATCGGGAAACTGAGGTCTATGTAGACGACGTAATCATAAAGTCGAGGAAACAATGTGACCATGTCCAGGGACTTGAGGAAATTCTTCCAGAGACTCCGCAGGTACAACCTCAAACTTAATCCAGCAAAGTGTGCGTTTGGAGTTCCATCTGGGAAGTTATTGGGATTCGTGGTAAGTCGGCGCGGTATTGAATTAGACCCGTCTAAGATCAAAGCCATCCAGGAGCTACCGCCGCCAAGGAACAAGAAAGATGTGATGAGTTTGCTTGGCAGGTTGAATTACATCAGCAGGTTCATTGCCCAGCTTACAACTACTTGTGAGCCCATCTTCAAGCTGATAAAGAAAGATGCTGCGGTCAGATGGACGGATGAATGTTAAGCACCATTCGACAAGATTAAGAAGTATTTGGCTAGTCCACCTGTGTTGATCCCGCCAGAGCCAGGAAGGCCCTTGATCCTTTATCTGACTGTGTTGGACAATTCTTTTGGTTGTGTACTGGGGCAGCATGACATCACAGGAAGGAAAGAGCAGGCGATTTACTACCTCAGCAAGAAGTTCACATCATATGAGGTAAAGTACACTCAACTCGAGAAGACGTGTTGTGCCTTAACCTGGGTAGCGCAAAAGTTGAAACATTACTTGTCAGCATATACCACCTATCTCATCTCTCGGTTGGACCCATTGAAGTACATTTTTCAAAAGCCCATGCCCACAGGGAGGTTGGCGAAATGGCAAATCTTGCTTACGGAGTTTGATATTGTCTACGTGACTCGGACCGCAATGAAAGAACAAGCGCTGGCTGATCATCTAGCTGAGAATCCAGTTGATGATGAATATGAGCCTCTGAAAACATACTTCCCGGACGAGGAGATAATGCATGTTGAAGAATTAGAACAAGTCGAGAAGCCTGGATGGAAATTGTTCTTTGATGGAGCTGCCAATGCCAAGGGTGTCGGAATAGGAGCAGTACTGATTTCTGAGACGGGGCAACACTACCCTGTCACTGCTCAACTTCGTTTCTATTGCACCAATAACATGGCTGAATACGAAGCATGTATCCTGGGATTGAGATTGGCTATAGACATGGGTGTCCAGGAAATCTTGGTCATGGGTGACTCGGATCTTCTTGTACACCAGATTCAGGGAGAGTGGGAGACACGAGATTTGAAGCTCATACCATATCGGCAGTGTTTGCATGAACTTTGTCAACGATTTCAATCAATAGATTTCAAACACATTCCAAGGATTCACAATGAGGTTGCCGACGCTTTGGCCACTTTGGTGTCAATGTTGCATCATCCAGACAAGGCTTATGTGGATCCGTTACAGATTCAGGTCCGAGATCAGCATGCCTATTGTAATGTGGTGGAAGAAGAGCTTGATGGTGAGCCATGGTTCCATAATATCAAAGAATATCTCCGGATGGGAGTATACCCGACACAAGCTACAGGGGATCAAAAGAGAGCAATTCGACGCTTGGCAAGCGGATTTTTCTTCAGTGGGAGTGTTGTACAAGAGAACTCCAGATCTTGGGTTGTTGAGATGCATGGATGCCAAACAGGCTGCAATTATCATGGCTGAGGTACACGCGGGAGTTTGCGGACCTCATATGAGTGGATATGTATTGGCCAAAAAGATTCTCCGAGCAGGTTATTATTGGCTTACTATGGAACGGGATTGCATCAGTTTCGTGCGCAAGTGTCATCAATGTCAGATACACGGAGATTTGATTCATTCTCCACCATCTGAATTGCATACAATATCGGCACCATGGCCGTTCGTTGTCTGGGGAATGGATGTTATTGGACCGATTGAGCCAGTAGCATCAAATGGGCATAGGTTCATTTTGGTAGCTATTGATTATTTCACTAAATGGGTGGAGGCAAAAACCTTCAAATCTGTGACTAAGAAGGCAGTTGTCGATTTCGTGCATTCGAATATCATATGCCGGTTTGGGATCCCGAAGGTAATCATCACATATAATGGGGCCAATCTCAACAGTCATTTGATGGCCGAGACTTGCCAGCAGTTTAAGATCACGCACCGTAATTCCACCCCATATCGTCCAAAGGCAAATGGGGCAGTCGAAGCAGCTAACAAGAATATCAAGAAAATACTTCGGAAAATGGTAGAAGGGTCAAGGTAATGGCATGAAAAGCTACCTTTTGCATTGTTAGGCTATCTAACTACTGTCGCACTTCAGTAGGAGCGACTCCCTATTCATTGGTGTATGTAACCGAAGCAGTAATACCCGCAGAGGTTGAAATCCCGTCCCTCCGAATCATCGCCGAGGCGGAGATTGATGATGTTGAATGGGTTAAAGCCCGCTTGGAACAACTAAGTTTGATTGATGAGAAGAGACTGGCAGCAGTGTGTCACGGTCAGTTGTACCAACAGAGAATGGCGAGAGCATATAACAAGAAAGTGCGCCCGCGGAAGTTCGAAGTAGGACAGTTGGTATTAAGACGTATCCTACCTCATTGGGCTGAGGCAAAAGGAAAGTTCGCCCCAAACTGGCAGGGGCCATTTGTTGTAACCAAAGTTTTGTCCAATGGTGCTTTATATCTAACAGATGTGGAAGGAAAATGTGTAGAAATAGCTATCAACTCTGATGCAGTCAAGAGATATTATGTATGATTTCTTTATCTTTGTGTACCTGATTGTATTTGGCATGTTTTGAGATTGAAATGATGAAGGCATTTTGTTCTGCTATCCAAACACTCTATCCTTTGTTATCCCTTTGAGCCTTATTATATTTTCTTTCGTATCCCTCTTTCGGAATCAACAACAAAACTCGAGAATTGAACGGGGAAATCGAGTGGAGAAAATAAGAAAAGAAAAGAAAAGAAAGAAACGAAAAGAGAAAAAGAAAAGAAAAGAAAGAAAAGAAAAGAAAAGAAAAAGAAGAAAAGAAAGAAAAGAAAAAGAGAAAGGAAATGAAAGGAATAGAAGAATGGAAGAAAAGAAACATCGCAACAATGAAACGATTTTATGGCCTGAACTACGTTTGACTTGATCCCGAAAGGGTACGTAGGCAGCCTCACTGAGGTTCAGTCATAACAGAAAAAAAATCCAAGAATCCCCAAGAAGGAAACTGGGGCAGAAGTTATGGTTGTTGCAAGAGATATGATTCCGAAAGTTGTAATGTTGAACCCGCGTTTGAATTATTTCGAGCTCTTATACCTTTTTTTCTAAAACCCATCCAAAAGCCACACTACAGTCCAAAGAAAGACCTTGTGATCAATTTCAAGAAATCTCAATACGAGCAGGCAAAGTGACTCATGTTGGGGACAACACTCTGGTGACAAAAGGAAAATGATGAAATGAGAGAGTCTTATCGGTGAAAACCCTCACGGGCACCATAGGGCGATGTGAGTTGAGAGAAATGAAAATGAAAGAGCCTTATTGGTGAAAACCCTCACGGGCACCGTAAGGCGAAGTGAGTTTGAGAGATATTAAAAATGAGAGAGCCTTATTGGTGAAAACCCTCACGGGCACTGTAAGGCGAAAGTGAGTTTTTCAGATAGGCAAATGAAAGAAGTCTGTGGTTGAAAGGTGTTTGAAACATGGCAAGACAAGCAAGGTTTGGGTTTGGCGAAAGTCGGTTGCGAAAGTATGAAACAGCAAATGTGGCAATTGACGATTGATTGGTCGGACAGACTAGGCTGGAATCCGAAATGCATGGCATGATCAATGGAATCAGCCTTTCCGCTCAGATAAGTCCTATCCTTTTTCTCTTCATTACAATTCATTCGTTTTCAGAGTTTTTCTATCCTCAAAACCTTCGAGGTCATTGCATTTCATTCTCTTAAAGTCTATATATAAGACGTTTCAGTGTCAGTTCTATTCAAAAAACAAAAGAAGGACGTCAAAGCTAACTACCAGCTTCCCAGTTATATGGCACAACAAGGTTGGGACATATCAAAAGAAAGTAAAACATGAAGGACCAATGAAAATCAGTGGAATAATCAGATAATTGGGGGAAGAAGCAAAGTTTCACGAAAAGGGAACAGAAACACCAAAACAGTAATACAAGGTAAAACAGTAATACAAGGTAAAACATTTGGGTCATCAAGATTAGAGGGTTGAAAAGTCAATCGGGAAGTCATGGCAAGTCAAAGCAAGTCTAAAGAAGCAAGTCAGAGCAAAGTCGGAAGCGGGAGCATGGCCAACAAGAATGCCAGCAGTTAACCACTATTTTCTATTAACAAATCTTTCTTTGATTAAAACAGGGGCAGAAAGAATTTTTCTTTGAAAGCAGGAACCCACTTGGATAACAGGGGGATACTTTCAAGTGTCAGCAATCAGGAGCCCGCCTGGAGAATAGAGGCATATATTTCAAATTTCAGCGGTCAAGCATCACCTGGAGAACAAGGGAATACTTTTCAAGTTCAGCAATAAGGAGCCCACCTGGAGAACAAGGGAATACATTTCAAGTTCAGCAATCAGGCGTCCACCTGGAGAACAAGGGAAGTACAATTCAAATTTAACTTTCAATTTTTAATATTTGATAACATGCTGTACCCAGCTACCAAACTGGGGCAGAAAATTTTCTTTGTTTGTCTATTTTGTTACAGTCAGGAGCCCACCTGGAGAACAAGGGAATACTTTTCACGTTCAGTAGTCAGGAGCCCACCTGGAGAACAAGGGAATACTTTTCAAGTTCAGTAGTCAGGAACCCACCTGGAGAACAAGGGAATACTCTTCAATTTCAGCAGTCAGGAGCCCACCTGGAGAACAAGGGAATACTTTCAAGTTTAGTGATCAGGCGCCCACATGGAGAACAAGGGAAGTACAATTCAATTTTAGCTCTTAATATTTGATAACATGCTGTACCCAGTTATCAAACTGGGGCAAAAAAAATTTTCTTTGTTGTTTACCCAATTTGATGAATTACTCCTAAAGGTTGACATCAAACTAGTGCTAGTTCACCTCAAACTAGTGCTAGTTGATGAGAGTTACTTCGGAAACAAAAAAGTAAAGTCAAATTTCTCTGGGGTATTATCTCAATTCCAATAAAATGCAATCGGGTAAAGTATGACTTGGCGATCAGAACATATATGGATAGAACTTATAACGGGGTCTCGAAAAATAAGTAATTTCTGCTGGGCCTTTATCCTTTTTTTAGGTTCATTAGGCTTCTTATTAGTTGGAACTTNCGGAGGAAATGGCAAAAACATCGCCAATCACAATGCTAGACAACAACAGGAATCCCATCGGAAGAATACAAGATACAAGTTCAAAGCAACACAAGAGCAAGTTTGAAGGCATAGATAGGATCTTTTGAAATTCATAGATCATAGCTTAGTCTAGCTTCTTATTTTTACACGGTGTAATAAGAAGGTCAGCGAGCAGTAGCAGCAGCAACAGCAGTGAAACCACAGCTCTTGGTAGTCCCAGCTACCAAACATTCCTGAACTACACTGACCTGATTCCTGTTTAGCCCGGGATATGTAGGCAACCTCTGAAGCAGGGTGCGGTCAACTCTTTCAAAATGCTTCACACGGAATAGGCGAACGGGCAAAAATCGCTCATTTCCGCTCACTTGTCTTTGCACGAAAACTCTTCGTGTTTCCGGGCAAAGAGGGGCAGCTGTGAGCACGTGATTTTTGCCCTAAGCAAATTAGTCCAAAAGTTTCAATAATTGATTTCTTTATTATTTTACAATTTTTGTGAATTTTTGTTGAACTTTTGTGTTAATTGGTTGCATTTTTATATGAAAATACAAAAATATGCACTTGCATTTAGGGATCTAATTTCATAATTTTAGTATTAACTAGGTATTAATTAGTTTTAGAACAAAATTCAAGGAAAAAAAAATAGTTTCTTTGCACTTTTAATTGTTAATTGTTGCATTTATCTTTAAATAGAGTTTTAAATAATTTTAGGAGTTAAATAGTTTAATTAGGTCTTTGTTTTGTTTAAGCATTTTATAAATCAGAAGAAATAAATAAATGTAAAAATACAAAAAATAAAATACAAAAGCAAAGTGAAGAAAATACAAGAAAACAAATAAAAGAATAAATGAAAGAAAGACCATTAAAAGGAAATTGGGCCAATCTTCAATTAAAACCTTAGCCCAAAACGGATTAAATCCAACCAAGCCGACCCAGCCCATACCCATCCCCATTACCCGGTCCGTCCCCTTCTTAAAACGACGCCGTTTGGGCGACTTTTAATCTTGGCTGTCAAATTCTTTTGATCCAACGACCATCGTTTGAGATAGGGATTTAGATATAATTGTCTGGAAAAAAACAATTTCAACCCTAAAACATCTTCTCCTTCCTCGTACCATCTCTGTGACTCCGCCGGAACCACCGCCGCCGGTGAACGCCACCACCTCCAAATCACTCCAAAATTACACCACCGGTTCTCCTCGTTCCCCTCTTTCCAACCCTGCCCTTGGTTTCCCTCGAATCAACGCCGAACCCTTTCGAATAACGGTTTAAAGTTTTCCGGCCACGACATCAGTTGTCCCAAATTAACCCAAAATCACACCATAGGTTCTCTTCACCGCCCTCTGCACAAATCCTCAATCAGTTTTCTTCGAATCATCTCCAGGCGTCTCGAATTTTGAGTTGAATTTGGCCGGAAACCCTAAATTCTCTAAATCGGCCAAGTTTGGTACTGCATGGTCTTTTCTCATCCCTCGTGATGAATTCAAGNTTTGGCGTCGTTTGATCTCAACCATCCATACCCTCAAATCCAAGGGCTCAGATTGATCCGTCAAGTTCAATAAAACTGTCCAAACAAATCAGTAAACCCTAAAACAAAAACACCTCTTCCTCGTATTAAGCCTGTAACACCGCCGGAGCCGCCGCCGGCGGTGAACGCCACCTATGCCAACGGCCCTCAAATTCACACTACCGGTTCGTTTCGTTCCCCTCTTCCCATTCTTACCATTGTTTCCCCTCGAATCTTGCCCTATCTCGTCGAATATCCCGTCAAATATTTTCCGGCCATGACACAAGTTATGCCAAATGGCCCCAAATTCACACCACAGAACCGCCCAGGCCTCCTCTACCCAACCCCCATAACCATATGTCTCGAATATAGCTGGAGTTGCTCGAATCTACGAAAAAGTAAACTTTTCCCGGACCAAAAACCCTATACTTAACCAAACTCCGACCCCAAATTGACTACCAGTTGACTCCTTACGGTCCTTTCCATAGTNAAGCTTCTAGGTGTGGATGTTAAGGTACTTTCAGTTAAAATAAAAGGTGTGACTTGAGTCACAAGGCAAGAAGTAGGGGATTGAAATTGAAATTAAATAGGGACTTGAAAGAAAAAGCAAAAATCTGATCACTCACCTTACTTGCCTATAAAAGGGCATCAAAATTGTCTTGCTAGGGGTCTTCTTTTCCAGCCATTTTTTCACTCAGAAACTAATTCCCTCTCATTAGTTTTAGTTCCAGATCTGAAATAGGGATTGAAAAAAAAAATGAAACCTGAGAGCTAAGGGATTTGAGACCTGAAAATCAAAAAAAGAAGAGAGGAAAGGGCTGAAAATTGGAAAAGTTACTGTTTCATCAAAAATTCTCAGTGATTTTGATCTCTTTCTGATTCCTGAAAATATTTTAACCCATCCGAGTAAACAATGGTCTAAGCTTGATCATCGAGTTCTGGATTTTTGTTTTGCTAGTTTTTGTTTGGTTTGGACTTGGTGTATTGGGACTGTTACATATCTTCGGGGGTTTTTGAGCTGAATCTATCGTTTGAGTGGTTGAATCTGGGCTAGCTGCTGCTGTCATTATTGCTGATCCTTCATTTTTTGTTGTGTTTTGCTTTCCAGGTATTCATCTCACCTTCTTATGTGTGAAAAGAGGATGAACATGAAGTTTGGTGTGCCCAAGTTGAGATTTATAACAACACAATCGTGTGCTTGATGTTTCTGCATTTTTAAAATCATCTGATTCAATTTAACTTCCTTATGTCTCCTATTGTTCTATTTTTAATATGGAATGATGTAGTAGTAATGACTTGTAATTCATTATGTTGATTGCTAAATGTGTATGCAAGGTTACGATAAATGCTGGTTAAGATCTGGAAGTCGTGTGTGTTTGCAAGGTTGATTAATTAGTTCATCTATTTATCAATATGTAAGGCATCCTTTGTATTTATCATTGTCAAGAGAAGCATGTATTCATTACTGTCATATTAAGTCATAATATCACTCTACTGGTTTGGATATATGCCTTACTATTTTGAGTTGAGGATATGTTAGTATTTACTATCCTATTTCGTGTATGTTGTTAGCTCATAGGGAGTTTTGGTCCGTCTAGTAGGGAGCTTTTAACTTCTTTGCTATACTCTTAAACTAAGATGTTGAATGCTTTACCATCATTATTCAGGTGTCAATTGGTGCTAAGGTCTAAATGTTAGTTTAGCCATCTATACAATAGACATTAATTGTGTTTATCTCGCAAGCTTCTCAGATTATTTGGTAGAGTTTGGAGTTAATATTAGAGTTAGTATGTTTTAGCTTCAAGGGTTATCGATTTGCATTTGGCCCCAGCCTTGAAAATCGAATCTGGGCTTCAGCTTAATGTGGGCCTTTAATCATTCGGCCAAGTTCGAAATAGAGAAATATCTGTGATATCTCTAAGTTTCGGATATTGGGCTCACCTGGAGCCCAGCGTCTCATACCAGGTCCACAACAATGTTAGTTAATATTTATTTGGGCCATTCAACAATCCAACATGGGCTACTCCTTTTATTTAAACCAGCAGTATGCCATGAGTAGAAGTCCAGTCCCTTAGCGTTTAGGCAATTAATTTCTTTCAAATAGTGGAGGTGGGCTATACTAGACATAAATAACTTATGGCCCTCAAACACTTAGTTCGAACTCTCTCTTAAAACTAGAATCGAGGTGCGCCACGCCAAACAAAATGACAATTGCATGGCCCTCGCCTTATTTAATCTGAATTGATACTTAGTATCCGGGACGGGCCGTTTAGCGAATTTCATGGCCCTCCCCAAGGATAATAACGCGTTAGTCACTTTAGGCGCGTTTTTAATAATCTTACTTTCTTAACTGTGCGTGCACATTTATGTGACCCAAATTCAAATCTCATCGGAGTCGAAATGTGTTGACAACCACGGGTGCACTGGTGCGACATGGTTCGAGACGCATTTTCACGACGTTGCAATTCTTATAAAAATAAAAATAAAAGCGGGTTACTAATATAAGGCACATAACTTAGCACATGTACTAAAATCAAAGTCAAATACAACAGTTGAGCGACCGTGCTAGAACCACGGAACCCGGGAATGCCTAACACCTTCTCCCGGGTTAACAGAATTCCTTACTCGGATTTCTGGTTCGCGGATTGTTAACAGAGTCATAATTTCCTCGATTCGGGATTCAACCGGTGACTTGGGACACCATTAATCTCCCAAGTGGCGACTCTGAATATTAATAATAAATCCCGTTTCGATTGTCCTTTAATTGGAATAACTCCTTTACGCCCTTGCGGGTGTAGTAGCGAAAAAAGGAGGTGTGACAACTATGATGTCTGTGAATTGTGGATTTTGGTTTTTAGGTTATTCGGAGTTGATTTGGAAGAATGATTCTCAACCAGGAAGCTTTAAATTGGAAGAGTTGACCAAGTTTGATTTTTTAGTATTTTACCTCTTATTGGAATTTTAATAGTCCCGCTAGGTCTGGATGGTGATTTTCGACTCGGACGTATGCCCGGATTTTCATTTGGATATTGCTAGAAGGTTTCGACACAAATTTGCAAAAATTAGAAATTTGAAGGTTTGGAAAGTTCATAAGTTTGACCGGGAGTTGACTTTGTGGATATCGGCTTCAGATTGTGGTTCCGGGAATAAGAATAGCTTTGCTATGTTATTTGGGACTTGTGTGCAAAATTGGGTTCATTTCGAGTTGATTTGCTATGTTTCGGCACGAGTTATGGAAGTTGAAAAGTTCAAAGTTCATCAAGTTCGAATTGAGGTGCGATTCGTCCTTTCGATGTTGTTAGGTGTGATTTGAGGCCCCTAGTAGGTCCGTGTTATGCTATGGGACTTGTTGATATATTTGAACGGGATCTCGAGTGGCTCGGATGAGTTTCGGATGAGGTTCAGATCATTTTTGTTGCATGTTGGATTGCTGAAAGAGTTGTTGGTTCTGGTGTGATCGCACATGCGGCTGGTTTTGCGCAAGTGCAATGGTCATAGAAGAGACAAGGAACTCACAGAAGCAAGGTGAGACTTGGGTGAGGAGGACCACAAAAGCAGAATGTTTGGCTCCTCTGCGTGTCCGCAGGCGCAGGAATTTGATCGCAGAAGCAGATCGCGGCTTGTTCGAGAGTTTTTGCAGATGCGCACTTTAGCCTCGCCCCTGTGATTGCACGGAAGTGGAAGAGTGTCCACAGGTGCGAGAGGTCAACTGCTTAATGGAGTCCGCAAAAGCGGAGTTTGTGTCGCAGAAGCGGTTCATTTGTTCGCAAAAGCGAAGAGGATTGGACAGAAGCTTTAAGTTGGAGGATTTTTGTCATTTTTGCATATTTGGAGATATGGAGCTCGGATTGGAGCAATATTTTAGGTGATTTTCACCATGTCGATCAGGGTAAGTGTTCTCTACTCGATTTTGATTATATTTCATGAATTTATCTTCGATTTTGGTAATTGGTTGATGAATTTTTAAAGAGAAATTGGGGTTTTGCCTAAAGTTTCATAATGTGACTTTTTGAGTTTGAACATCGATTTGGAGTCGGATTTGAGTGAAACTAGTATGGTTGAACTCGTAATTGAGTTGATTTCCGAATTTTATAAGTTTCTTTGGGTACCAAGGTGCGGGCCCGGGTTTTGACTTTTGGCCCATTTTGGGCTTTTGATTAAGGATTCGATCCTTATCATTTGGAATTGTTTCCTTGGGCTTTATTTGATGTATTTGAGTTGTATTTGGCTAGTTTCGAGCCGTTCGGAGGTTTGTACACGTAGGATGGCATTTTTGGAGCATCGTTTGGCTTGCTCGGTATAGGATTTGGCTTGTTCGAGATAAGTAACACTTCTAAACTTGGTGCTGAGGGTATGAAACTGTAAGGCCCCGTTAAATTTTACCTAAAACCTGGAGTTTTGTGGGGTCAAGTTAGATTTTGCAGAGGTGTGCATTTCTGCGGCCCATTATACGACCGCATAATCACTCTGCGGGTCGCAGAATGGCCGCAGAGTGAGGCAGTCTTTTTGACCAAATTTTGATGTCATTTTTGCGGCCCATTATGCAATCGAATATCCACTTTGCGAGCCGCACCTTGGTCGCATAATCTTCCTCAGACTTTTGCGAAGGGAGGTTCTGAGGCGCATTATGCGACCGCAGAATAGGTATTCGGACCGCATAATGGTCGTAGATCGAAGCAGAAAAATGGGCCCCTTAGAGCCACTTTTCGCGGTCAATTTGCAGACCGCATAACCATTATACAGTCGCATATGCGACCACAGATCTGTGTCGGGGCTCCATTTTTCTAATTTTTAAACCCAGTTCCATGTTATTATAACTTAAGTAATGGCTCATTTTAAGCCTATTTTCTGGTACATTTAGAGTGAAAAAGAGGGTCTAAGAGAGAGAAAGTTTCCCTTCATCAAAATTACTCCACAAATTCTTGTTTAAAGCTTGAAGATTTTCAAGAGAGGCACCTAGGCGTTCTTTCTAAGAGGTAAGACTCAATCACCCAAACATTTAAATTTAAAATGTAACTAGAATGGGCCATTAGAGAGGTAATTCATGGGGATGGAAGTGATTATCTTGCATGCATGTATTGTAAAAGAGTGTAGGGAGCTTATGAGCTAAAAATGGTAAAATGATGGGTTGTGGGCTGATAGAATATTTCACAAAAAGAGCTTAAAAATATAATGCACACCTAATGCTTGATAATGTGCTCAAATGAGCTAGAATCTTGATCATCCTTCTAATTTTTGGTTCAACTTGTAATGTTCATAAAATAGATTGAAGTTGCTAAGAGTTCCGGAATTTATTTTAAGAAGTTGAGAAAGGCTCAATTGAGGTATGTATGGCTAAAACCCCCTCTTCTTAGAATTGAACCCCTTGGTGACCATGCAATTGGTGTAAATTCCCAAATTTGATAGGTATAGAAATTGTTATTCCAAATGTGCTTGTGTTGCAAAATATTTTTGCAATATGTGTTCCAATTCTCTCATTATGCTATCTTGTCACTTGAGGACGTATTAAAGATATGGAATAGGTGCTAAAATGCGTAGACTTCAAATTGAGTTTGAATACAGATTGTTATGCCAAAGTATGTGAAAGCCTCTATATGCCTATGATTTGTAATTGCTCTCGTGTGCACCTAATATCTTTAATCGAACGGCTTGTTTGTTGAAAATGATAATAATGTATAATGTGGGAAAGAACTTGGATTATGAAATTCGGCCAAGTGCCAAGGATGATGTAATAATTGTGGCCACAAGTGTCGATGGATTGATACATGTGAAAGAAATATGAAATGAGATGATTGATGGAAAAATGGTAATGTCTTGGGTGAGACGGCCTAGCCGATCGGGCCATGATCGGACGCCATGCCGCACAAATGGTGGTACTGTGCTGTAAATTGAATATTGGAAATTGGACACTGGGAATTGAAACTGGAATTGTGATTATGGTGAATGTCTCCAATGAGACGACCTAGCCGATCAGGTCGTGATTGGACTCCCTATAAAAGTACGGTGGTACTGTGAATGATGAAGTATCGATACTAATAATGTCCTAATTTAAAGCTATGAAAATTTCTTGAAAGCTTATGTGATCCTTAATTTGATTTTGTAGTATTGTTTAAGATTTCCATTGATTCCATGATTATTTCTTCTTGTATTATTGTTCTTTCTAATGAGATGGTGTTTAGTTATACATACTAGTACTATTCGACAGTACTAACGTCGCTTGTGCCAGGGGCGCTACATCTTTTAATGGATGTAGGTGGTTCCATAGCCGACAGTGTTGACGCAGCTAGTGGTGCATTGTCTTCATCTTCCCAGCAGACTTGGTGAGCCCCATTTCTTCCCGGGGTTATGTAGTATATCTTCTGTTTATATGTTACCACGTTTTGAGGTATAGCCAGGGCCTTGTTGCCGGCGTTGTTATGACTCTCTTTTGTATCTTTAGAGGCTCCGTAGACACTATGTGGGTTGTATATGGATATTGGAAAGGCCAATAGTTTATGTTGTGTTAAAACTCTTGTTCCACTCAGTTACCTGATCTTATCTGTAACCATTAAAATATCTATGTACTAGATCTATTAAGCTGTGATCCATGTTAGAAACCATGTCTAGGCTTCATGTTTATACTGTTGGGACCCACTGAGGTAATCTTGTTGTTAAAGTACTTGTTTAAATTGTAATTCATACTCAGTCATGTTCATTCTTTTCATATCACATCTCAGTCTCTGTTGCTATTTGTTAACACATCATATCACCATTTTGGGCTAGTTTCATGGTATTGGGAGCCTGAGAGACTGGAGAGTGTGATGACTGAGTGAGGCCGAGGGCCTGATTGTGAGGATACTGATACTATAGCACGTGCGTTGTCCGTGCAGCACGTGAGTTGTCCGTGCGGATCCACATATTGATACTATAACATGTGATTTATCCATGTAGCATGTGAGTTATCCGTGCGGATCCATATATTGATACTATAGCATGTGAGTTGTCCGTGCAGATTATAGCGCTTGGGCTGAAGGAGCCCCTCTAGAGTCTGCACACACCCCTACTTGGCGCGGTTGATTTATATTGAGGGATGGATCTTCCCTGGGCATGATTCTTGCCTGAAGCATTTATATTTGGGGATGGATCTTCCCCGGGATGGATTGGCCTTATACAATACTGAGTAACTGACTGGCAGTTGCTACATATATATATTCGGGATGCATCTTCCCTGAGCTGGATTGGACATATACAGTACTGAGTGACTGAGCATGTCGAGTGATTGAGCATGATGAGTGGAAGTGTGAGACAGTGAGATTGAGTACTCTGAGAGTGTGAGTAGATGAATTCATCTCTGAGATACACTGCATTGACATGCACACATGACATACAGGCATAGAGATGCATATTCCTCATGATGCACGATATCACGTCATTCATGACTTCTCATACATATTGACATATAGGCATAGAGATGTATTTTCCTCATGCCATTTGAAAATGAAACATTTACCTGTGGCAAAATTTTTGGGAATTATTAAAGTTTTGAAACTTACTTATATTTTTGGCGATTTCGGTAAAAGATTTGGGTTTTCAAGGATATACTTGAAAGGCAAATCTAGTTTTTTGAACTGTAAAAGAGCTGACCAATTTATCTCTGAGTTACTTCTTTCATTACATTCATTATGTTGCTATGAACTGTTGTTGGCTATTGGTGTTGGACTCCTTGTCCCAACTCGTTAGTACATTCAACCTAAGATTAGGTTTGTTACTTATTGAGTACATGGGGTCAGTTGTACTCATACTGCACTTCTGCACCTTGTGTGCAGATGTTGGATGTTGATGTTGCTGTGATCGACGGGAGATGGAATTGAAGACGTACCTGCGTTATGGATGTAGCTTCCTCTTGTTCATGGTAGCCTTTGAGTTATAAAAATCTATTTACGTACATTTCGAATAGATGATGTATTTATTTCATACCATCTTTGTATTCTAATCTTAGAAGCTCATGATTTGTACTACCAGTCCTTGGAGAATGTATCAGATTCAGATACTTTCTTTTATTCAATAGTCTTATTAATTTCATTGGAATTGGATAGTTGTTAATTGGCTTACCTAGCGGTTTAGGTTAGGTGTCATCACGACTAGTTGGATTTTGGGTCGTGACAAGTTGGTATCAGAGCTCTAGGTTCATAGGTTCTACAAGTCATGAGCAAGTGTCTAGTGGAGTCTTGCGGATCGGTATGATGACGTCCATACCTATCTTCGAGAGGCTATAGAGCATTTAGGATAAACTTCGCATCTTTCTTTCCTTATCGTGCGACATTAATTCAGCTTGAAGCATAACTCTTTGAATTCATTCCACGCATTCATATGCACATGTGAGCGCTCGGTATCAACTGTACGTCGACAGCCTGTTATACCATGAATGATGTGCGAGATGTGATTACTATGTGCTGATGATGGGCCAGTCTGGAGGACTGAGGTCGGGTTTTGACAGTAGCTTGAGCACGGGGATTTCGGTTGTGTGAGCACGTGCCTTGGACTTATATGTCCGGTAGTGTCCCTATGAGTGGAATTTGTGACTCGATGAGTGGTTGGATGGCTATTGATGAGTATAATGTGACTGTAGGAGGTGTTCAGATGGATTGAATATGATGAGAAGAGTTTGCTTGAGATGTAAAAAGGACTATTGGGTGCTTGATTTCTTCCGTGATTTGACCTATAGTCTCGAGTTATGAGTGTGTTGAAAGATCTTTCATGTTGTTTAATTGTGGAACGAGCTAGATTCTCATGTCTTGTTGACGAGTTTAGGCTTAGGAAGATTATGTGATTGAGTAGTAGTTGTGGCGGTGAAAGGGTATAAAGAGATGTCAGTTTGAGCTAAGCATGTGAGTTATAACCTGTGAAGGAATCTGCGAATATGTGATTTTTATGATGTTGTGCGGAAGCTTTCTTTCTACTAGTGGGTTATTTTTGTGTGATCTGAGTTTGGATCAGTTGTAATAGTTGACCGGACAGTCACAAGGATGAATGCGAAGTTTGCAGATAATTTGAGATATTAGAGGGTTTGTGTTACATGAGCTTATGAAGGATTGAGTTGAAATTCGGTGCGGGATCATGTCAGTAATAGAGTAGGGGTATTATGAGTTATCAAGTGTTTTGTGATATGGTTTAGAGACAAGTGAGGGAGTCTGCTATCGATGATTTGATTGCACGGTTATGTGTTATATTGGTTTCGGTCTGAGGTATACTTGTGAATCAGTTATGACTTACAGAGGTCGGTTTTGAGGATGACTTGAGTAAGGAATTTTGGGATGCGTGATGTATTACACTTTATGGGTGTATGGAAATCGTGGAATGATTTGAGTTTGCTATTCGTGACAGATGTAGTGTGCTTGGAGTAAGGGTTCACTCGGTTGTTTAGAGGCATGGGTTACTTTTTTGGGTGTAGTTGTGCTAATGGGGCACAGGTCATTCGACCTATTTGGACGGTGCAATTGAGATGTGAGCAGAGTAAATGACTCCCGAGAAGGTTCTAGTGGGTTCAAGATTTGTATGTAGCAGTTGAGAGTTTTTCAGATTGGTATATGGTTAGAAACTGAGATTTACATTGGATGGCATCGGGACTCACAGTATTTATATATTATTGTGGATTAGACACTTCAGTATCAAGGAGGTAAAGGAAACAATTTTAGGTTCACATAAGGTCTCTTTAGAGTGGTTGTATCGGTTGTGGTGCATTGGGGTGATCAAGAGGGAATTCAGCAGCTTATGAGCCTGTGGTTTATGCTCGGATCTCATGGGGTGAGTTTTGGTCAAGGATCGTGGAGTTCTGACAAGGAGAAGTGTCAACTTGAGGGTAATTCGGAAGGAACTCGGAGAAATAGGACAGCTTGGTAGTAGGTTGGTCCAATACGGTAATGTTAGCTCTTTGGGTACTTATGATGTGGTGGGTTTCTACAGGTGCTTTGTGGAAACACTCTTTGGTTTGGCGATCTGCATGGCTTGGTTGAGTTAGAGAAATTCAGTCCTGATGGCTTGATTATGTTGAAATGGGGTCCGAAGAGTTTTCGATGGTTTCTACCATGATTTGAGATGGATATTTCCTAGTGGCGTGAGGAGCATGTTGCGTTTTGTGATTTTCTCCTAGATGAGATCAAATGGAAGGTTCCTGGCTAATTGAATATGTATTCTACTTGTGAATCAGAGTTGATGATGAGATCCTCATACTTTTCATATGATGGCATGATTGATGGGGTATGTTGAGTGGGATTAAGATTTGCGTGTGCAAGGTCACGGGTCAGTTTTGAAGGGAAGGTCATGAATTCTTAGGCAACAAAGACGGTTTTAGATGTTTAGATGAATGCTATTACTACATGGTATTGCCTGAGGAGGATGCATATTTCAGAAGCGCATTGCGTTTTGACTTACGGATGCTTCATTAGTATTGCGGCGCTTGCCTGGTTGATTGACTGCTGACATTTAGATTTTTGCTATGTGGCACGAAAGAATCATAGAAGTATTCCTCGTGGGATGATCGTGTATGAGAGATGTGTTAGAGATTCAAGCGGTGGAGTTGGGACCAAATATGGTGATTCGTGTATTCAATGGATATGGAGGTCGGGAATTCTCAGAAGCAGATTGTTTCATGGTTGCGGACTGTGAAGATGTGGATAAAGCTATCCATATGATAGTATGTGTTATGATTCGGTCATTGTGGACTTTCGGAGGGTTATTTATCTATATGTGGGTGACCAGAGTTGATTTAGGGGTCCATTGGTAGGCCCAATGAGGATGTGTATTCTACACTGGGTCAGATTGGTTGATTCCACACTGCTATTATTGAGGGATGTGCCATTCGTTTAGAGCTGAGCTTATTCGTGTTCTTAAATGCTCTATGATTTACCCTTCTATGCTATGAGGGGTTGTGATTTATTGGTTATATGCACACATGGTGCGGTTCTATTTGTGCCTTATGGCGGAATTTGAGCGAGATGGGTATTGTGGTGCCGAATGATTGATTGCGCATTGGTTATATTCTTTCAGGATTGTGGTATTGTGTCATTTGCTTCTCCGGGATTATATTCATGCACCTTGGGTAGTTGATGCCGAATTGCGCATGGTTATTTATTCTGAGCATGGTAACTGAGGTATTTCATACGGACCAGTGTTTGGATGGGTCACGTATTGTAGTGGAGTTATGCTGAGATATGGTCCTTTGTGTTAGATTCGTCTCTTATGGTTCTACAGGGTGTGATGGGTTTTTAGCATTGCGTATTGGCGATACTTGTTGAGCTTGCGGAACTGTTCTCTCATTTAGTCATTTCCTATGTTTGAGCACATTTGAATTGTTACGTATTGGTGCACGGATTGCACAGTTTGTGGCTCTAGGGGTATTGGTGTGGCATGTCAATGAATAGTTGTGCTTGATAAGGTAAGATCATTGGACCTAGAATGGGTGCTATCGGATTTGATTGTGGTATATTTGAGAGGGTAATGTCGTTGATCGGCTTAGAAATTGACTATAGTCATGTCAAAGGAGATGGAGTTCCATGACTTGTTGATCTGATAAGTGGTTACGATATTTACGTGTTTCTTTCAACATCAGCAGTTTACAAAGGTTTTGGAATGAGGTTTTGTTTGACATGACGTTATTACCGGTATTGGGTTGTTTTGAGCAGCTACTGTGATCGAAAATTTTGTTACAAGTATGCGAGTCGTGTGGTGTGTCATGTGATTACATATTGGGTTATGATTATGGCTTGATTCAGCTTGTTCAGACTTATATAGTGTGTAGATGCGAGTTTCAGATCTTATGGGAAATTCTGGATGTTTGGAATTGGATTATGTGATTTACGGGCTAAGGTTGAAGTAATATCTTCAGTTGTGTTGTGTTGTCGGACCTAGTTGGAATAGGGTGACGTGGTATCACCCCCCGGGTATGTGCATGGAAAGGTTACACAGTGATCTGACGGCTTAAGAACAATTCTGGGCACGTTGGAGGACGAACGTATGTTTAAGTGGAGGAGGATGTAACGACCCGACCAATCATTTTGAGAATTTGCATTTCGCTCGGGAGTTTACGGGCATGAGTAGCTCCGTATGATGTATTATGATTTTTGTGAATCATCGATTTTGGTTATTAAGTTATTCGGAATTGATTTGGAAGAATGATTCTCAACTAGGAAGCTTTAAATTGGAAGAGTTGACCAAGTTTGACTTTTTAGTATTTGAACTTGGATTGGAGTTTTAATGGTCTCGTTAGGTCCGGATGGTGATTTTGGACTTGGGCGTATGCCTAGATTTGCATTTGGATGTTTCTAGAAGGTTTCGACACAAATTGGCGAAATTAGAAATTTGAAGGTTTGGAAAGTTCATTAGTTTGACCGGGAGTTGACTTTGTGGATGTTGGATTAGGATTGTGGTTCCGGGAATTGGAGTAGCTTCGTTATGTCGTTTGGGACTTGTGTGCAAAATTTGGGTTCATTCTGGGTTGATTTTATATATTTCGGTACGAGTTATGGAAGTTGAAAAGTTCAAAGTTCATCAAGTTCGAATTGAGGTGTGATTTGTCGTTTCAATGTTGTTAGATGTGATTTGAGACCTCTAGTAGGTCCGTGTTATGCTATGGGACTTGTTGGTATATTTGGACGGGGTCCCGAGTGGTTCGGATGAGTTTCGGACGAGGTTCAGATCATTTTTGTTGCATGTTGCATTGCTGAAGGAGCTGTTGGTTCTGGTGTGATCACACCTACGGCTGGTTTTGTGCAGGTGTGATGGTCGCAGAAGCGATAGGGCAGTCGCAGAAGCGATAGGGCAGTCGCAGAAGCGAGGTGAGACCTGGGCGAGGAGGACTGCAGAAGCGGGATGTTTGGCGCCTCTGAGCGTCCGCAGGCGCGGGCGCAGAAGTGGATAGCGACTCATTTGGGAGTTTTCGCAGATGCACACTTTAGCCTCGCACCTGCGATTGCACGGAAGCGAGACGTGTCCGCAGGTGCGAGAGGTCAGTTGATTAATGGAGTCCGCAAAAGCGGAGTTTCTGTCGCAGAAGCGGCTCATTTGTTCGCAAAAGCAAATAGGAATGGACATAAGCTTTAATTTCGAGGGTTTTGGTCACTTTTGCAAATTTGGAGCTATGGAACTCGGATTGGAGTGATTTTTGTGATTATTTTCACCATCTGGATCGGGGTAAGTGTTCTCTACTTGGTTTTGATTATATTTCATGAATCTATCGTCGATTTTAGTAATTGGTTGATGATATTTCAACAAGAAATTTGGGGTTTTTGCCAAAAGTTTCATAATGTGACTTTTTGAGTTTGTAACATCGATTTGGGGTCGGATTTGAGTGAAACAACTATGGCTGGACTCGTAATTGAATGGGTGTCCGGATTTAATAAATTTTATCGGGTTCCAAGTCGCGGGCCAGAGTTTTTATTTCTGGCCCATTTTGGTCTTTTGATTAAGGATTCGACCCTTATCATTTGGAATTATTTCCTTGGGCTTTATTTGATGTATTTGAGTTGCTTTTAGCTAGTTTCGAGCCGTTCGGAGGTCGGTACGTGTAGGATGGCATTTTTGAAGCATCGTTTGGCTTGCTCGATACTGGATTTGGCTTGTTCGAGATAAGTAACACTTCTAAACTTGGTGACGAGGGTATGAAACCCCGAATTTCGTGCTATGTGTTTGGTGTTGAGGTGATGCACATGCTAGGTGACAGGAGTATGGGCGTGCGCCGTGTGAATTGTCACTCTATTGTTCTTGTGGTACTGTGTAGTTACCTGATCTTATCTGTAACCATAAAAATATCTACGTACTAGAGCTATTGAGCCGTGATTTATGTTAGAAACCATGTCTAGTTTTCATGCTTATTCTGTTGGGACCCACTAAGGTCATCTTGTTATTGAAGTACGTGTTTAAATTGTAATTCATACTCAATCATGTTCATTCGTTTTATATCATATCTCAGTCTCTGTTGCTATCTGTTGACACATCATATCATCATTTTGGGCTAGTTTCATGGCATTGGGAGCCCGAGAGACTAGAGAGTGTGATGACTAAGTGAGGTCGAGGGCCTGATTGTGAGGATATTGATATTATTGCACGTGAGTTATCCGTGCTGCACGTGAGTTGTCCGTGCTGATCCAAATATTGATATCATAGCATGTGAGTTATCCGTGCAGCATGTGAGATGTCTGTGCAGCACGTGAGTTGTCCGTGCGGATTATAGTGCTTGGGCTGAAGGAGCCCCTCCAAAGTCTGCAAACACCCCTAGTTAGCATGGTTGATTTATATTGAGGGAAGGATCTTTCCCGAAGCATTTATATTTGGGGATGGATCTTCCCCAGGCTGGATTGGCCTTACACAGTACTGAGTGACTGACTGGCAGTTGCAATGTATATATTCGGGATGGATCTTCCCTGGCCTGGATTGGCCATATATAGTGTCACAACCCAAACCGATGGGCCGCGACGGGTACCCGGTGCCTTAATCAACTGAGTACCAACATAACGTATCTTCCATATCATATTATTTGTATACGGTGAAATGGGAGGGTCAAGTTCCTCGTTATCGAGACACCTCAGAAAATCATCTCGAAGCCTCGAGGGTGCAGGGCTATGGTCGAGTTCCCTTCCTCGAGGTTCATCGACGCTCGACCTTGAGATAGTGTTGACCCCGGCTATGGCAGAAATGGTGATTTCCCAAGACACACGACTAGGATTGACAAAGTCTAGTGGGTTGCTCTGAACCCAAATCAGGGCGTCATTCAGCTGTCTCATCCCCATATCTATGTAATTAATGTATTTTTTACTACGTTGGGATTTTCCTCCTATATAAAGGGGGTCCTTGTCATTCTGTAAGGACCA
This sequence comes from Nicotiana attenuata, assembly GCF_001879085.1. Lineage (NCBI taxonomy): Eukaryota > Viridiplantae > Streptophyta > Magnoliopsida > Solanales > Solanaceae > Nicotiana > Nicotiana attenuata. The sequence goes on from NW_017672289.1 coordinate 167,648, forward strand.
TGTTGCTTCAGTTTCTCCACACGAAATATAAAAGAACATCCTCTCTGCTCTCTTAGATATTCTCTAGATATTATTGCTTCCATTTATTATCTTCATTATTGTTCATCATTTACTGCTTGTCATTGGCCATAAAGAGCCTTCTTTGATTTTATCATAACTGTTAGTCATACTTCGATCACCTTCGATAGCACACAGTCGAGCCTCGGAATCGACCTCGAGGCCCCCGAATAGACAAGCCGGAGGCCCCGATTGTCAACCTGTTGGTTTGGTTATCACCCCATTCCTAAATCTTGTTTCATTTCTAAGTCTCACACATAGCATCAACTGCTCTACAACCGGCATAAAAATAGATCACGTATGTTTAGATTCCCATAATCAAATTTAATTGTTATTACCATTTTCACGGTAAACATTATCATAGATCATCAAATTTATTGGCCATAAAGAGCCGTCATTGATTTTATTACAACTTTTAGTTTCCCATCGACTACCCTCGATGGCTCTCAGCCGAGCATCCGACTCGACCTCGAGGCCCAGAATAAGCAATCTCGAGGCCCCGATTGACAGGGATTCGGTTTGCTTAATATCTCGTTTTGAAGCTCTTATCTCGTTTCTATGTCTTTCACATAGCATCAACTACTTAACAACTAGCATAAAAATAGATCACGTATTTTTAAAACCTCACAAAATCAAATTTAATTGTTATTATCATTTTCACGGTAAACAGTTTGGCGCCCACCGTGGGGATAAAAATAATAGTGATTATTTTGTTGCTGGTTCCATTACACAATGCAAGTTATCTTTCACGCTTTTTCTTGTCCAAAGATCTTTGATTTCAGATATGAATGTCTGATTCAGTAAACAATAACCTTGAGAACCACTGAGAGAATGGTGTGGCTGTTCCAGGTGTTGGTGAGCCACCACGAAACCTTGAGAACGCACCAGGACCAATTTCGGTGGACGAAGTCTCGCGCGACGCTCAACAGGTCGAAATAAGCTCCCACACTAACAGGAGCATACACCAAGGCGACCAACAAGAAGCCCAGAAAACCCCAGCTCGGAAAGAACGGGAGGTTAGCCTTCATGTTATTTTGAAATGTTGCAGGCACAACAGCTGGCTATTGCTCAGCTACAAAGCCATCAGAAAACTCCTAGCACAGTAGCACCGAGGACGGCTCCCCCGGCCGAACAGGTACCGGAGAGATCAAGCAATAACGGGTCGATGGCCGATCCCGTCATCGTAAAGATGCTCGAGGACCTCACCAGAAGGATCGAATCGGGAGAGAAAATGATAGAAGCCAACGATAAGAAGGTCGAGACTTACAACTCCAGGGTCGACCAAATTCCAGGAGCGCTCCGATCTTGAAAGGTGTGGACTCAAAAAAGTTCGTATAGAAGTCGTTCCCACATGAAGCGGCCCCAAAACCCATTCCAAAGAAGTTCAGAATGACCGACCTCCCAAAGTATAACAGGACATCGGACCCCAACGAGCACGTCACCGCATAAAGGGCAACGACCTAAGGGACGAAGAGATCGAGTCCTTCCTGCTGAAAAAGTTCGGGGAAACGCTCTCTTAAGGGGAAATGATGTGGTATCACAACCTGGCCCCAAACTCGATAGATTCATTTGCCATGTTAGCGGATTCTTTCGTTAAAGCACATGTTGGTGCCATCAAAGTAGCAACAAGGAAATCCGACATCTTCAAGATTAAACAGAGAGATAATGAGATGTTGCGAGAGTTCGTATCTCGCTTCCAGATGGAACGAATGGAACTACCACCAGTCTCCGACAACTGGGCGATACAGGCCTTCAAGCAAGGTCCGAACGAATGAAGTTCCGTGGCTTCAAAACAGCTGAAGCAGAACCTAGTCGAGTACCCGGCCGTGACTTGGTCGGATGTTCATAACTGATACCAGTCGAAAATCACGGTCGAGGACGACCAACTGGGGGGCCCCTCAGGCTCAGTATACCCAAGCAGGCTCTTGACAAAGGAGCCAAAGCCAAACAAAGAAAGATATTAGCCATACATCGAAGACCGTAGAAATGCCCCAAGGCGCAACCCATCTCGAAATGATCGAAGGATAGACCGATGATGGAATCCTCGGAGACTCGTAAACAGAGCCGGGTCCGATAGGAACGCGGGGTCAGCGGAGGCACCTCGCTTATCAGAATACAATTTCAACGTCGATATGTCAGACATCGTGTTCGCCATCAGTAAAATCAGGGACGCCAGATGGCCTAGGCCTGTACAGTCGGATCCTTCACAAAGGAATCATAACTTAATGTGTGAATTTCACAACACGTATGGCCACAGGACCGAGGATTGCCACCAGCTTCGAGAAGAAGTAGCCAGGTTACTCAACAAAGGTCATCTCCAAGAATTCCTAAGCGATCGGGCCAAAAATCAGTTCCGGGAAAGAGAGGCGGCCAAGAAGAACGAAGCGAATGAGCCGCAGCATGTTATCCACATGATCTTGGGAGGCATCGATACTCCATAGGAACCCGTGATGAGAAGGAGGAAAATATCCATCACTAGAGAAAAGCGAACCCGGGGGTACATACCCAAAGACGCCCTCACATTCAGCAAAGAGGACACTGAGACCTTGTCTCAACCTTACAATGACGCACTGGTAATCTGTTTCCTCGTAAATACATTTCAAATAAAACATGTACTCGTGGATCCAGGTAGCTCGGCTAACATTATCAGGTCGAGGGTAATAGAGCAGCTCGGACTTCTTGACCAAACCGTGCCCGCCGCTCGAGTCCTCAACGGATTCAACATGGCAAGTGAAACAATGAAAGGAGAAATCACCCTCCCAGTCAACGTGGCCGGCATAACCCAAAATGTCAAATTACATGTCATTGGAGGAGACATGAGGTACAACACCTTGTTCGGAAGACCGTGGATACATTGCTTGAGAGCAGTACCATCGACCCTCCACCAAATGATGAAATTCCCGACAAAGGATGGGATTAAAACCGTCTATGGGGAACAACATGCGGCAAGAGAAATGTTTGCAGTGCATGATGTGGCACCGACACCAATACCTCCACCCGCAAAAGAGCCAAAAGGCAATCAAACCACATCTTTGGTTAAGCCCGATTAAACAAAGCACAGGACCGTACCGCGTCCTCATCACGAGCGACTAGGACATATCGGACCTCGAAACATCACCGGCACATCCCATACTAAGGTATAACCCTCTTTCTTTTCATTTTATATTTCACACTAACCCTTATGTAGGCGCCCAATCGAAGCTGTCGAAACGCTAACCCAGCTCAAAGACCTTAAGGTTTTAAAGAATCTGTTGCACTCTTTTCCTTAGGCCGAGTTTTTATCCTGAAAAAGGGTTTTACCGGCAAAGTTTTTAACGAGGCAACATCCACATGCTACCTAAGGAAGACTCAACAAGTATTCAAGGCTTCTTTTGCAATCAACCTCGAACACTGGGGGGCATCCCCCCGGATGTCCATCCATCGGATAAACTAAGAAACGTCAAATGGGGTCCCGATAGGAAAATGATGTACCGGGCCAAACGGTCGAATGAACCGTGTCCGTATAGGCGGAACCAACGGCGAAAATATGTATACTTGCACCAAGTAATCGAAGGATGCCTTTTATCAAAGCATCTCACACTCCAAAAGAATCTTAGCATTTTCGCAAAAACGACTCCTCCATCGAAAATGTTCCGAACACTCGGGGACTGGCGTCAACAATTCAACACATGAACGACCTCCGGGTCGGGACTCCAAACTCATAAGCCCTCAACGAGGCAACATGAAAATCATGAAACATCTCCAAGGCCGAAAATGCCCCGAACACCGGGGATTGGCGTCAAAATCTCAAAAATCGCACGACCTCAGGGTCGAAACCTCCGGAATCATAAGCCCTCAATGAGGCACAAGTATCGACTCCCGATCCAGGATACCCTCGATGACTCAGGGACAGCCACCAATCACCATTCACAAAAAATAACCCCGACGCCATAAGACCCCAAGCGGGCAGACTTGGTCTCGTAAGACCTACATAAGGTAGCAACAACTTCTGTAAGACCTCAAGAAAGGCATGAACCATACTTGTACCAACTATCTAAAAACTGTAAGACCTCAAAGGCATGAAAATTTTGGAAGACCTTGCTAAAGGCATAAACTCGATCTCAAAGTTTAGGCTATTTATCGAACTTGTAAGACCCCTAAAAGGCATACCCTCGATATAGACGCCCAAACTATTTCATTCGGGATCAAAAATGACTCCGGCCAAGCACAAATGACTACGATCATAAGGTTGTACCAGCCAAACTAATGCGACTCAGGGACGCCCGACGTCGCTATAAAATCACAGGTATTCAATTACTTCGAATCTACTTCGTAAAGAACCGGTTAAACAGGCTACCCTCGACATAGGAAAAAGAGCTTCGACCATGTCAGCTCCAAATCACAGGCTTCGAGATACTCAACCTCCGAGCCAAACCTCCCGAGGTGCTCGATCATCGCCACATAACGACTCGTAGTCGAGGTTCTTATCGAACCGTCGAAGAGTCGGGCAAAATTTACTTCAAAAGGTCCTTAACGAGGGAAAAATAAAGCGAATAAAAGGTCGCTTCCACCTAAGGCGTAAGAGCCATTGTCGCTAGCCCACATAAAAGGCCGCATCGGCCCGAGGTGTAAGAGCCATTATCGCCAGCCCGCACAAATACAGAAACTTGAGGGTCGAATGAGCTCGAGTCGAAACCCGACTCGGAGACTGAACCCAAAATAGTTAACTAAAAATGCCTAAAAGCAAAAGTGTAAGAGCTCAAATGCTAGCTTACCATAAAAGGTCGCTTCGACCCAAGGCGTAAGAGCCATTGTCACCAGCCTGCATAAACATAGAAACTTGAGGGTCGAATGAGCTCGAGTCGAAACTCGACTCTGACACTAAACCCAAAATAGTTAACTAAAAATGCCTAAGAGCAAAAGCGTAAGAGCTCAAATGCCAGCTTACAATAAAAGGTCGCTTCGACCCAAGGCGTAAGAGCCATTGTCGCCAGCCCGTGCAAACACAAAAACTTGAGGGTCGAATGAGCTCGAGCCGAAACCCGACTCGGAGACTAAACCCAAAAACAGTTGATCAAAACATGTCTAAAAACAAAAGCATAAGAGCTCAAACGCCAGCTTATACTAAAGGTTCGCATCGGCCGAGTACATAGAAGCCTACGGGCCAGCCCGATGAGCCTCAGGGCCATATTGCGAATCTAAGGAATCCTATCGACTAAAAATACCAGTTAACTCGACGAAATTCGAGAAAGAAAGGGATACAGAAGAAGTAAAGCCACGAGGTTTTCTCTTGTACACATACACAAAAAACAAAAGCAAACTCCATCTACAAACATGCTTTGAAACTGCTACATACAGATGGAAAAATCTACACCCCTCCCCTTGGGGCTACGTCCTACCAGCCTCATCCTCGCTTTCTTCGGTGTTGGACAAAAATAACCGAGAATCACGCTCTTCCGCCCTCGCTCGTGCCAACTCTTCCGAGAGGACGAAACCCCTAGCACGCATCTCCTCGAGAGTCTTTCTTCGAGACTTGAACGAGCATATTCTTTGATCCTCTCTTCGCAGTCGAGGATCCTTCTCAACTCAGCTTGAACATTGGTACCGTCCTTTAACTAGATCGCCATCTCCTGGTCAGCCTTAGTTCGGCTCATTGCGGCTTCAGCTCGGGCATCAACGATCTCAGCCCTGACCGTCGAAAGCTCGGAATCGAGCTTGGTAATCAACTCTGTTTGGGCCAAAGCATTATCACGAGCTAATCGGAGTTGAGCCTCCAAAGCGGGAACTTCAGCCAGGGCACCCTCCCCTTCTAAAGCCTGAATCTCCGCCTGAGCTTTTAGCTCATCATGTTCACGCGTGGCTCGGCCAGCTTCATCTCGAAGACGCTCCAAGGCCTCCATCTTTTTCTGCAACTGAGATAAAAGAAGTGTTAGCCACAAAAGCTAGAAGGCGGAACGCACATTCACCCGGGACGGAAAACTACCTGCTCCTTCAAGTAACTCTCATAACTCAAGCTTCGGCTCACCTCATACCGCAAGTGTGCCATCTCGGCTTCCTTTTCATCACAAAGGAGCCTAAGGGATCTTTCCTCATCCATAGTTTTCCGTAGTCTGGCTTCACGATGAAGCAGCCCGGACTTAAGCTTGTCAAAGGCCTGCAAAGGAAAAACCCGATAAGGAAGGGAAGACACGAAACTCAAAAGGCCTATGTTGAAACTCACCACGAAGTGAAGTCGCTGGGCTTTCTTGAAAGCTGAGCACATATCTGCTAATCTAGCTCCCCTAGCTCTGAAAGGATCGACTCCGGTCGAGGCAAGGTCACTCGGAGTAGGTGACCCCGAGTTTCTAGTATCCGTTGAAGTACTATCAGCGAAAAGAGAAGGCGACAGCAACAGGGAAACCACCTTTCCAAAACCAGGAACCACGGGCACGGTAGGCTCGGACGATGACTCCGCGCTGAAGCCCCGGTCCCGTTTCGCCTTGCTTTGAACGCCATCACCCTGTAGAGGCATCTCTCGCTTATCGTTGTCATTCTTTAGCCCGGAAGCTAGCGACCCTTCCCCCTCTCCAAAGGAGTGCGACCTCGCTTTGGAAGGCTCTCCGATGCCTACAACAGCAAGATTAATACACAGAAAGGGAAAATGCCTCTCCAAATAAAGGAAGGGAAAGGAAAAAATAGTACAACACGCACTGTGATGTTTTGTTTCCCATCTGCCCCAGGACAAAGCTCGCCACTTGCGCTCATCACAATTCGAGTGGGTCGCCAACTTCCGAACCCAAGCCGGCAAATTTAGAACGTTGCCCGGCGCCCATGAAACCGCTACAGAAAAAGAAAAGAAGGCATGGTTACGAAACCAGCTTTCTCCATAAACAAAACCAAGAAGGCACGAAGTGCACCACTTACGTGTGTAATTCCATCCCTCGAGAAATGGCATAAACTCCGCAGGGAGAATGTCAACAGTCCGGACTCGGACAAATCGACTCATCCGCTCCCGGTCTCCATCTTCCTCATCGTCGACAACGAAGGGCGTGGTCGACCGACATCGCAAGGTTAGCAAGCCTCGATGGTGAAAGGGCCGGTACAGCCTAATAAGATGACTGAGCATGAATTCAAGACCCGCCTTCTCTGCAAAAAATCTCATCCATCAACACTATTTGCCAAAATGACGGGTGGATTTGCGCCAAGGTAACTCGATACGTTAAAAAGAAGTCGAACACAACCCTATCAAGGGGGCCCTGTAAAGGATATGTGTACACATTCAAGAATCCATCGGCACGATCCGTGATGCCCTCATCCGGGGAAAGTATCTGTAACACTACTTTCTCCCCCCAACCGCAGTCTCTTATCACTAACCCAAGATGTTCTTCTCTCAAAGAAGTAATCTTCAAGGTATGCTCTCGTTGGTCCCAAATACCGGAGGCAGAGCTTTCCCCTCTCTGCCCGGCAGACCCCGATGTAACAGTCATGGCGATGGCAAACTTAGAGAACTAAAGCAGGAATCGGTGCAAGCATGATTGGAACTGAAATGATGAAAGGCTTAACGCAGGAAAAGAAGGGTAGCTGCTTAGAATGATAGAATCTCCAAAAGAGCAAAAAACAACCCTATAAATATATGGAAAGAACGGCGACGGTCCACCTGCCTCAAAAGCCGATCAAAAAACACTAATCGATATCGCTTCGGGAAGATACGATGGCGTAATCGCCTCGAAAGCTTTGCAGCCATATTGTACATTAGGCGACGCCATGCAATGTTTCGGGAATGAAGATCCCCGTACCACTACAAGTCCCGAGGTGGTACCCGACCTCGAGGACCCCCACCAAAGGAAAGTTAGGCTCCAAGAGGCCAACGACGTCCTCACCAGTCCTGAGGTGGTACTCCATCAAAGAGAAGTTAGGCTCTAAGAAGCCAATGGCTTTACCGCAAGTCCCGAGGTGGTACCCGACCTCGAGGACCTCCATCAAAGAGAAGTTAGGCTCCAAGGAAATAAGCACATAAGCTCCACCCATTTGGGCTAGATCACGGGGTACCACCTAAATTCGGGTAAAACCTCGTTCGGGGTCTACCTACAACGCCTTCGGACTACCTACGCTAAATTCATAACAAGTTTCCAGATGGCTCGGGTTTGAACGTACCCCCACTCAGGGACTGCTCTCGAAAGCTTGAAGACAGACCCTATCCTTGGACCTCCGAGCGAATTTCCCACCGAAGATTGCCGCGAGGCCTAAATGATAAATCACGGTCTTAGGGCTCGAGGCATTACTTTCATTCAACCCGAAGTAAGGGTCCAACGACCGGAATTTATCGGTCCAATCCAGGTTCGGTCCGCGGAAAGGCAAAGGGTTCCACAGGGGGCCATATTAATCAATCGAAGGTCAGAGAAATATACTTCCACCTGGGCTCGATATCGACACCAATCGGTAGAATCGTGCATTCAGAGTCTCCATAAGCGCAAATAAAAGGAAACATAGCAAACACCAGAGACAAAATTGGGGAAACATCTTTGTATTCGTAAACACTTGATTACAAAAGCCCACAAGGGTTCCCCACATATGGTTACAAAATCCCACGAAGGGTCCTTACACAGAAACAAAGAAACAAAAAGGTGTACATATATGATTAGAGCTTAGAGCCTAGCCTATTCTCCATGGAGCACCCTCATCGACAGTATACTCAAGCACCGCTTCCTCAACGGTCTCATCTCGGTTTTCAAAAGTAGCATCTTCAAAGGAGAAGATGAAAAAGAGGAAAGTGGGAGGAGCAGAAAGGGATGAAAAAATGCCATAGCCCGCCAAAGAGCATAGGCTTTACCCAGGCCAGAAAGATCATGGCCCAGTAGAAGACTTGGTGGGCGTCGGCCTCGCTTGTATGGCTACTTTGAATCCACTTCTTGGGATATGTGCCATGCAAGCTACAGGCCTGAGGTACCAATTCACCCCACGGAAAGCAAAGTGGGTGAAGTGCCACACCAGGCTGGGGTAGGAGGGTGAGCAGCGGTGTATAGTCCGAGCGCCCTCATGAGCAACAGTGTATAGTCCAAACACATTCCCAAGATGGAAGATATCGCCCTCCCTGTCTCACCATCTCGAGCCAACAACGACAGCAATAATAATAACAACAACAACAACAACAACAACAACAAATCGGTGTAATTTCGCTCGGCAAGAGAAAGCCCTATGAAAGGGCCGCGACATGACTGATGAAAACGCCGCCATACGGCCCTAAGACCGCGGGGATCAAACACGGAAAATGACAGTGGATGGAGATAAAGAAAAGAGAAGGGCGAAATACTAATCTCAGAACACTTGAATAAATAAATGGCTCCAGGAGGTTCCCTTTTATAGAGGATGGCAGTGTAACCGGCGGCCCCATTAGTGTCTTTGAAAGACGTATCGGTAGGAGCAATCAATGTGTTTTTGAAAAATGGATTGACGACGATATGATTGTTTTGAAGAATAAAGGTCGACAATGCAGTGAATAATTCTAGAGAAGTGAAACGACGGGACGTTTCGGTTGTCACAGAGGCTTGCGTCATCGGTATGACGTCATCATAGGAAATCCGAAGAGTTGGATATCAAAATTGTTTCTTATCGCCCCTCTCCAAGAAACGCGGGGACTATCTGTATACGGTGAAATTGGAGGGTCGAATTCCTCGTCATCGAGACACCTCAGAAAATCATCTCGAAGCCTCGAGGGTGCAGGGCTATGGTCGAGTTCCCTTCCTCGAGGTTCGTCGACGCTCAACCTTGAGATAGTGTTGACCCCGGCTATGGTAGAAATGGGGAGTTCCCAAGACACATGACTAGGACTGACAAAGTCTAGTGGGTTGCTCTGAACCCAAATCTGGGCGTCATTCAGCTGTCCCATCCCCATATCTATGTAATTAATGTATTTTGTACTACGTTGGGGTTTCCCTCCTATATAAAGGGAGTCCTTGTCATTCCCTGTTGCTTCAGTTCCTCCACACGAAATATAAAAGAACATCCTCTTTACTCTCTTAGATATTATTGCTTCCATTTATTATCTTCATTATTGTTCATCATTTACTGCTTATCATTGGCCATAAAGTGCCTTCTTGATTTTATCATAACTGTTAGTCATACTTCGATCACCTTCGATAGCTCACAGTCGAGCCCCGGAATCAACCTCGAGGCCCCCGAATTAACAAGCCCGAGGCCCCGATTCAACCTGTCGGTTTCGTTATCACCCCATTCCTAACTCTTGTTTTATTTCTAAGTCTCACACATAGCATCAACTGCTCTACAATCGGCATAAAAATAGATCACGTATTTTTAGAGTCCCATAACCAAATTTAATTGTTATTACCAATTTCACGGTAAACATTATCATAGATAAATGAGACGGAAAGGTTGTCGTGAGATAACTAGAATAAAACATGAGAGAATACTTGACATAGGATGACCCAACATTATATACCGACTTATACATATGACGTATGGGCCTATAAGGCCGGTATGATCCTTTATATACTCAAAGCATAGGTCGACAAGGCCATATAAGTATCCGTATACATGACATCTGTCTACAAGACTCTAAGAGTACATAATATCATAAAGGTCGGGATAGGGCCCTGCCATACCAATCAATACCTGTACTAATCATACTGGCCAAAGAAGAACCTCCAGAGCAAATGGAGCGCACCAACACCTTCCACTGAGTTGATAACCTACTTGGAGGAATCTCAACCTGTCTATCGGGACCTGCGGGCATGAAACACAGCATCCCCAGGCAAAAGGGATGTCAGTGCAAATAATGTACCGAGTATGTAAAGAATGAAAATTAGTAAATAATAGAAATGAGAGAAACATGGAGTAAAAGACTCAACATATAAGTCTGAATAGCTCTTTGAATCATTTAACATTTATAATGTCATGCATATGCGTAAATGTCATATGATGCATAGGTATATGTGTACGTAACATCATTAAGCCTCTGAGGGCATCACATCATATCATCTTGGCCACTGTGGGCAAAATCATCAACGTATACCAGTTGATCAGGTGGTGGTGCGTATATAACGCCATAACCTTTCCTCGTACCCCATATACATAATGGGTCAATGTGCATGTATAACTGAATGTAATGCATAAGAAGTGAGTTAATAAGATTTCTCGGTATGTCATAAGATCATTACGCCTTTGATTAATATCATAAAATAAACTTTATCAACTTACGTATTTTCTTAGACTTATGAATAGACGATAGAATAATAAGACATATGGGGAATCAAGAACATAGGAACCTCTAGTATTTCTATCAATAGAGTCATTTATGGAAGTTGTGCATTTGCTCGTTTCGTTTGTATCGCATGGATCATGCCAAAAGGAAAGAAGGGATAAAGGGATAACCTTAACATACCTGATCCGATTCTCTTGACAATCCATCTAACACACATCAATTGCTAAAAAGACACGTAATGGTGGATCAAATTAGGGAAAAATCCGTATGATATTCTTGAGAAAGATTGTACCGTACTCCCTTAGAATAGCAAGTCACATTGCTGTTACATAACGTAATCTTGTATGGATTTTTGTTGTAGCTTCATCTGCACTTTGTAGTCACAAGCATTTTCATTTTGTTAATTTAGAGAGGCCTTCTTAGTAGCATTCTTCAACAAAAATGAGATAAGGTGCACATATCCTTAAATAGTGCCACCACCTCCTTAAGCATAAGAATAGTTGACAATTTGCTGAGACATTTTCATAATCCCACGTGGATTGTTTCCCCCTAATAATTATCCAAAATCTTACTTAAATAATTGTCCACAAACTTCTAATTAATTTGTTAACTTCCCTCTCAAATCAATCATTAACCAATTATCCATATAATTAAGAATTATCTCAAATAACTTAAAATACTAATCACTTTCAACACACTTTATATACCTTACTATCATGGTCATGTGGTACTTTGTATGGAACTATTTCATAAATACGGGGTATTATAGCTTGGATCGTATTTTATCTGAAAATGTCAATCTTCGACGAAACTCATTTCTTCGATTCGCCTACCCTCTCACCTTCACGAATTTACTTTCCTTTGTTTGAAATAGCATAATACTTATAACCTCAAAATAATCTTGTCCTTGAACTAATGTCACTTATCTTACGATAAATTCAACATACAATACTACGAGGTGTAACATCATTCCCCCTTTGGAACATTCATCCTCGAATGTTGACTGATGCAATTATCGATCTCCTAGCCGGATAGCTCTTACGAATGGTTTTAATACCGTCCTTGCCATTCAGGCAACTGTTCTGTGAATAAATCCAAAGTCTAGGGCATTCCCACCTTTAGGCCTCTTGCTCACACCACGGTCTGTGGTCGGAATTCTTCCAATCTCGTAACTCTTTCTACCTTTTGTCATGCAGCCTGTACGACTTTTTCCTTGTATGTGCGCCTATGTGACTCTTCCCTCCAGCTTTTAGCCAATATCTAGGCCTCACTCTGTGAACATATGTGTAACTATGACAAGTTGTCCCTCTGGTAATCTATAGGTGTACTGAAGTTCTTCGCTCGGTACTTTTTCGAACTTACGAATATTGCTATATCTTCATGGACATGGTTATCTTTCCGTATGACTTTACTGCATCTAGGTAGGTCATACAATTCCATAACTCTTACTTCGATTTATTGTTACTAAGGTCTGCTACAAAACTCCAGGTTACTCTTGTTGCTTATCCTGTATGCTTCCTTATTACTGTTCATCTAAAGAATGACATCCTTATCTCCTCTCATACGTTGGAATCCTATCCATCTATCGTTGATTCACCTTAATGTTGATCCATAATTTACCACTAATAACTTGAAACCACTTACATAATTCATTGTCACTAGGGCTTACATCTCATCGGGGAATATCTTAAGTGACTTGCCTAATACACCTAGGGCAATACTATACTTCAATAACCATATTTCATAGCATCCTAACGTGATTCATCTTATGAGGGTATTCTCATCCCGTACCATCCGCGAAATCCCTTTTTCTTCTTCAAACCATTACTCAATCGAAGTCCCAAACGACATCCTTTATCTATCACAATTACACCATCATTCTACTACCAGAGTGATAAGTAGGGATTTTGACTACTTATTTGCGCTCTTTTACTTTCGTTTTAGACCAAAATTTCTTAAAGGTATTCCCGAAAACTAATGAAATGTGTTTGCTTGCAGGAGTATTGGAATATGAACTAAAGAGCTGAAAATCAACTCAAGAAGGAGTAATTTTGGACAAAGACCAAAATGAGGCTAAAATGGCACAATGCGGACCGCACAATATTGAGTGCGGCCGTAGAACCTGAAGAGAACCTCTGATAGAAATCCCTTTGCAAAGTGCGGACCGCACAATTCTTGTGCGGTCGCAGAAGATAAGATTCAGAGAGATGGGATTTTAAGGTCAAGAAGAAATGTGGACAGCACCATTTTTGTGCGGTCGCATAATCAAGAGCGCGGCCGCACTCAGAAATATGCGGTCCGCGGAAGTCCCACAATGCCAAAGCCCAAGGTTAAGAAGTGCGGACCGCACTATAATTGTACGGCCGTAGAAGCAAGAGTGCGGACGCACTCATAAATGTGCGGTCCGCAGAAGTTGAAGGAGTGCGGCCGCAACCCAGAATTGTGTGGTCACAAAATTGGAACCTGTCAAGCCAAGTCTCAATGTGCGGACTGCACACATAATTGTACGGCGGCACAACCTCCGCAGGGGCAATTTTGTTAGATTTTTTCAACTTAATATAAATAAAACTTTTTGTCATCTTTAGGTCATGTTTTGTAAATTGGGAGCACCTAAGCCATTTTTACTTACTGTATTGGGTAACATTGTACTAGATTAGCTTATAAACATTGGAATTTCTTCCCTTAATCATCTATTATGAATTTTATCTTAGTTTCTTCTTTAATTTCTTCATTTTTCATGAGTAGCTAAATTTTTAACTAGGGTTGTGACCCAACCCTAGTGTGGGTACTTAATGGGTGTTTGATTTAGGGCTTGTTTGTGATTGGGTTAGTGATATTTAGCCTAGTTCTTGCTTGAATTCTAGAATTAATGGTTGCAAACATTGATTCATGCCTAATTGACTTAGTCTCTACTTGAGAATGAGAGACTAAGTCTAGGAAAACTTGGCTAACAAGGAATTAGGGTGAACTCAAAAAATTGATAGCCACAATTAAAGGGTTGAATATAGAGATAGTAAGACTGGCTTGAGCATTTATCACTTGTTTTGTGCAATGCCCATTTAGTCTTGAGAAAGCCAAATTGGGCAAAATAACTCTAACTACCGAGAGGTATTGAGCGGGTAATTGCGTGTGATTGCTACATTCAACCCCGACCAATCCAACTTGCCCTAGAGTTTACAACCTGTTAGGTAACCACCTAGGTGGAAGTCACGACCCTAGATCTTTTATAACTTGAAGAAAAACAACAATACCAAAAATATTGTCTCTTAGCTTTACACTTGCAAACATTAGCATATATAATCATTAGAAGTAGAAAGAAACAACCAAATATGTGGAAGTGCAATCTTGGGCACATCATACAATCACTCTAGGTGTATACCTAATCCAAAATCTAACTCCCTGTGGATTTGATCCCGACTTGCGTTGGGTTATTATTATTGATTCGACCGCCTCACAACCTAAATTTGTGGTGTGAGTTTGGGTGACATCAATTTTTGGCGTCGTCGCCGGAGAGTTAAATGGATTTAGCTATATATCTAGGTTTTTGTGTGATTTGTCTTCTTTTCCTTCCGAGGCACTAACTTTGTTTTTGAATTGATTATAGGTACAAGAATGGCTCTCAACAACGAGCCCATCGGGAATTTTCATTGGAGGAGGAAGTGGACGATGATCAAGGAGATGAGGTTCTTCCCGAACCTCAAGCAAATAGGCGAGGCCGGCCGCCTCATGATAATGTTCCTGTCCCTACCCCACCTCCACCAAGAATGGTAGCGCACCGGGTGTTGCCAAACGAGGGTTATGCAAGTGCTATAGTCCTGCCCGGCATTAGAGCGGGCAACTTCCAAGTCACCAATGTGATGCTTACACTACTTGAGCAATGGGGATTCTTCACCGGGGCTTCGAGTCAAAATGCTTACAAGCATCTCAAAGGGTTCGTCGATACTTATTGGGGGAGCAAGCAAACCAATGTTTCCGAGGACGCGCTAGTTGAGGCTATTTCCCTTTTCTCTACGGGGAAAGGCATTGGAGTGGTTAGAGAGATTGCACAATCATTCCATCCATACATTGGATGAGTTGGTGGAAAAATTCATTGTCCAATTCATCTCTCCAGGACATATGGCTACACTTTGGGATGAGATTCTTGCGTTTAAGCAATAACCCAACGAGCCATTGTACGATATTTGGGAAAGATATCGTACCATAGTTAAAGAGTGACCGTATAATGATATGACCGAGGCCATGATCCAACAAACCTTCTACAGGGGGATCAACACAACAAATCAATGTGTGGTAAATCAACTCGCTGGTGGGAACTTCATGAAAACGCCTTATGCCGAACTTGTGAAATTTTGGATGAGATGGTGGATACCTCATCGGCATGGCAAAGTAGAGCCAATGTTCCTCAAGGTGACCCAAATGTCATTCACCTACACAAGGAACTACATGATCATGGGCAAGCTATTGCCGAGTTGACAACCACAATGAATCAATTGGCTAAAGCTCAACTTCAACAAGTTCAAGGGCCGAAACAAGTGAATATGATGGAAGGTATGAATATGATGATGAACAAGAGGCGGCAAAAAGGTCAACAAACACAAAGTCGTCCGGAACAATTATGCAAGATGATAGTGGGTATGACCAAGGTGATTCGTTCGATGAGCAAGAAGAAGAAGTGCAATATGTCAAAAATTATCAAGGCCAAAGAAACGATGCTCAAGGACAAAATCAACAACAATGGCGGACACAATGAAGCCAAGGCAATTGGAGTGGTGGTAACAACAATCAAGGCAATTGGGAAAATAACAATAATCAAGGCAATTGGAATAATCAAAGTAACCAAGGCAATTGGGGAGGCAATAATCAAGGAAATTGGGGTGGTAAAAATCAAATAAATTGGGGAGGCAACAACCACAGGGGTTGGAACAATAATAACCAAGGGAATCGGGGTTTGGGCTTTCAAAAGGCCCCCAATGTTTCAACAACCTAGCAACCTACCTCCGTATCCTTCCCAAGGATCGATTTCTTCTAAAAATGAAATGGGCCGAATAGAGAACATGTTTAAACAAATGATGTAGAAGAACACCGACTCCGATGCTCAATTAGCCTCTCACAACACTTCTATTCACAATTTGGAAGTTCAATTAGGCCAAATATCGCATGCTTTTAACAGTCGTCCTAAGGGGGCACTACCAAGTGATACGGTGGTGAACCCGAAGGGTGAGAACAACACGGGACATGCTATGGCCGTGACTACAAGAAGTGGAAAAGGTGGGGAGGCAACCACCTCAAATCAAAGAAGAATTGTGGATGATGATGTAGTGGTTCAAGAAGATGAACTTCCAAGCAACATGGTTCAAGCTAATGAAGAAGTGAGATTTGATATTGATGAAAATGTGGAGGAGACACAAGAAGAAGTGAACCCGTCTAGGGAACACGTAATTGACATTCCGGAATCGGTAGTGCCAAAGGCTAAGGCACCAATGCCAAGGCCTCCTCCTCCATACCCTCAAAGGCTTCCAAAGCAAAATACTGAGAACTGATTCAAAAAGTTTATTGACATGATGAAGAGTTTGTCTATCAATGTACCATTGGTTGAGGCTTTAGAGCAAATGACGGGTTATGCAAAGTTCATGAAGGACTTGGTCACCAAGAAGAGGTCGATGATTGTGTGTACCTGGAAAATTAGAGGGCTGAACAAGCTCTCAAAGATAAGGAGTTGAAGGGGTTCTATCGCCGATTCATCAAGGATTTTTCCAAGGTGGTAAACCCTTTATGTAAACTTTTGGAGAAGGATGCCATTTCAACGAAGATTGTATGAAGGCATTCAAATTTCTCATGTTCAAGTTGACTACTACTCCTATAATCACCGCACCGGATTGGAGCTTACCTTTGAGCTCATGTGTGACGCTAGTGATGTGGCGGTTGGAGAAGTATTGGGGCAAAGAATCAACAAAATCTTCCATCCGATCTACTGTGCTAGCAAGACCATGAATGATGCGCAAGTCAATTACACAGTGACCGAAAAAGAGCTACTTGCTATTGTCTTTGCTATGGAGAAGTTTCGCCCATACTTGATGGGTGCAAAGGTGATTGTTCACACCGACCATGCAGCGATTTGGTATTTGATGAGCAAGAAAGATTCTAAGGCAAGGTTGATATGCTGGGTGCTTCTATTGCAAGAGTTTGATCTAGAGATTTAAGACCGCAAGGGTTGTGAAAATCAAGTGGCGGACCACTTGTTCCGATTGGAGGAGGAGGGGAGGCCACATGACGGTCTTGAGATCAATGATTCCTTCCCCGACGAGCAACTTCTAGCTATTTCAATGACCGGGATACCATGGTTCGCCGACTTAGCAAAACTATCTTGTGAGTGGCATTGCACCAAAGGATTTCTCTTCAAACCAAAGGAAGAAGCTCAAACGGGATTGCCTTGACTTTTATTGGGATAAGGCCGTACCTCTTTCAGATTTGTACCGATGATGTGATTGGACGACGTGTGTCGGAGAAGGAACAAGTGGGTATTCTTGAGGCTTGCCATTCTTCACCGTATGGTGGTCACCATGGTGGAGCTAGAATGGCAACAAAAGTGTTGAGCTATGGATTCTACTGGCCTACTCTCACAAGGACACTAGTGATCTAGTTAAGCTTTGTGATGAATGTCAGAGGGCCGGTAGGATTTCTAAAAAGAATGAGATGCCCCTCACCACTATCTTGGAAATTGATACCTTTTATGTGTGGGGTATTGATTTCATGGGACCGTTAGTGAGCTCTTGTGGGAACACTTACATTTTGGTAGTTGTGGACTATGTGTCAAAATGGGTTGAAGTCGTGGCTTTACCCAACAACGAAGCTCGAAGTGTGGTGGCATTTTTCAAGAAAACATCTCTACAAGATTTGGCACTCCAAGGGCCAGTATTAGTGATGGGGGATGGCATTTTTTCAGCAAGGCTTTTGATACCTTACTCACAATGTATCGGCCCCCTACCATCCTCAAGCAAGCGGGCAAGTTGAAGTCTCCAACCGGGAGATCAACAGTATTTTGTCAAAGACAGTGAATGCCAACCGGATGAATTGGTCAGGAAAACTTGATGATTCTCTTTGGGCTTATAGAACGGCCTACAAAACATCGATCAAGATGTCTCCATATCGGTTAGTATTCGGGAAGGCGTGTCATCTTCCGGTGGAACTTGAGAATAAGGCCATGTGGGCATTGAAGAAGTTGAACCTTGAGTGGGATGTCACCGCAAACCTAAGAGTGGCACAATTGAATGAGCTACTGTGGACTATGTGTCAAAATGGGTTGAAGTTGTGGCTTTACCCAACAACGATGCTCGAAGTGTGGTGGCATTTTTCAAGAAAAACATCTTTACAAGATTTGGCACTCCAAGGGCCATTTTTAGTGATGGGGGATGGCATTTTTGCAGCAAGGTTTTTGATACCTTACTCACAAATTATGGTGTCACTCACAAAGTATCGGCCCCCTACTATCCTCAAGCAAGCGGGCAAGTTGAAGTCTCCGACTAGGAGATCAACAGTATTTTGTCAAAGACAGTGAACGCCAACCGGACGGATTGGTCAAGAAAACTTGATGATTCTCTTTGGGCTTATAGAACGGCCTACAAAATATCGATCAAGATGTCTCCATACCGGTTAGTATTCGGGAAGGCGTGTCATCTTCCAATGGAACTTGAGCATAAGGCCATGTGGGCATTGAAGAAGTTGAACCTTGAGTGGGATGTCGCCGCAAACCTAAGAGTGGCACAATTGAATTAGCTAGATGAACTTTGGTATCATGCTTACGGAAGCTCATCCCATTACAAGTACATTCATAATAAGGAGTTTAAAGAGGTTGATCTTGTGCTATTGTTCAATTCCCGGTTACGGACATTTCCGGGCAAGTTAAAGTCAAAATGGAGTGGCCCATTTGAAGTGATGATTGTAAGCCCCTTTAATGCTCCAGATTTGAAAAATAAAAATGACGAGGTTTTTAGAGTCAATGGGCACCGGGTTAAACATTATCTTGGCAAGGTTGACGATGGCCACATTGCTGCGACGTTAAATCAGGCTCTTCTTGGGAGGCAACCCATGTGTCTTTTTTCTTTTTCTTTTTCTACTTCATTAGATAGGATTTATTTTGTGCTAACTAGTTTTGAAGTGTATGCAGGAATGGGTGTGCATTGCAGGGACTATGCATGAAAAATGTGGCTATGTATTGCAAAAGTGCGGACCGCACACTAATTATACGGACCGCACAATCATTCTGCGGCCGCACAATTTTGTGTGTGCTTGCACAACTGGAAGACCAAAAGTGCAAGCTCTCTGAAGATTGGCCTATCAAATTTCATTAGCAATTTGCAGCCGTACACAAAATTGTGTGGTACGCACAAATTCTGTGACCGCACTCATTTTTGTGCGGACCACAGAGCTTTGTCAAAGGTCTAGGTAAAGAGTGCATACCGCACTCAAAATTTTGCGGCCGCACTCAGCTTAACTCTTGCACGACTGGGCCAGCCTATAAATTGAACTTTAGTGCAATTCACAACTTTACACACTCTGAAATCTTGAAGCCTAAGAAAGCACAATGAACATCAGATTGTTGCCCACTTCACACTCATTGCATCAATCTAGATCATTCCTTGCATCTTTCATTACTGGTATGTTCATTAAATCGTTAGATTTTTCAACCCTTCTTAGTTTTGTTCTTCTGTGTTAGGGTTTTTTTATGCCTAAAATGTCAATAGTTAGTCATTTTTGCTTAGAATCAAGTGGGTAGTATCTTAAAGTGTTAATTGGGGCCAGGGTAAATAGCTAATCATGTTTAATTGCTAAAACCATGTCTAATTTGTGGGGCAAAATTGCATGAAACGTAAAGCACTGCTGTAATTTCAAATTGTGCGGCCGCACATATTTTTGTGTGGTCCTCAAGATTTATAGTTAGGGCAAAAATTATGAATGACAAGTGCGGACCGCACTCAAAATTTCTCGGTCCATAGGAAATTGTGCGGTCCGCACAAAAGTCTGTGCGACCGCAGTGTTAAAGATCAGAGAACCCAGTAGTCTGAACCTGGGGTTGTGCGGCCGCACTCAAAATTGTGCGATCTGAACTCCTGGTTGTACAGCCGCACTCAAAATTGTGCGGTCCGCACTGTGAAATTGTGCGGTCCACACTAGGCAATTTGCGGTTGCACTCACTTTTGTGCGGTCTGCACTGCCTCTTCTGTATTCTATTCCTGCAACTGTCATGCATCTATGTACACTGTTTTGAGCTCTAATTGATTCTTATTTCTATGAATTGCAGACAATGGTTAGATCACGTGGTCGAGTTGTCGCTTATAAAGGGAGGGCAGAACCCTCTCGAGGCCGAGGTCGAGGCAAAAGTAACCTACCACTAGTCATACAAAGAGCCATAAGCAAGAAAGCAACCACCAACAGAGTTACTGAACCCTCCGAGTCCATTGACTATCTCCCGTCTAGGGAAGCTTCTGAGGGTAACTCTATACAAGCACTGCATGATACCCAATCTCAACCCGAACAATTCTCGGGTAGATTCCACTTGAGAGATGAATCC
This sequence comes from Nicotiana attenuata, assembly GCF_001879085.1. NCBI lineage: Eukaryota > Viridiplantae > Streptophyta > Magnoliopsida > Solanales > Solanaceae > Nicotiana > Nicotiana attenuata. The sequence goes on from NW_017672289.1 coordinate 188,449, forward strand.
TCTTCCGATGCTAGTTCTTCTGAGGGTTCGGAAGAGGGTAGCCAAGATTATGAGCCCTCTTCCTCACATGACCCAACTACACCAATCAATATAGATGATGATGGTGATGTCCCGGATGATGGTAAAGGGGGTGATATTACAGTGGGATGTCTAGAGAGGTCTAAGAAGAAGGAGTTATCGGAGGATCAATTTGTGAGCCTGATTGCCTTTACCAGATTCAGAGAGTGGTGGCCCCAGAGATCGCTCACACTTGAGTGATAGTTCTTAATAAAGGATTTGGACATTCACAATCCAAATGTCCTTAGACAGTTCCAAGAGCGAAAGGGATGGAAATAGATCACCCACAGTGTCATCGATAAAAATGAGCAATTGGTTATATAATTTTATGCCAATGTGGCTCACATTAAGAAGGGTACCAGGATAGCAAAAGTGAGAAACCTGAAAGTCAGATTCGACTCATGTGCTCTGAACACTTATGTGGGCTTTGAAGAAGTCAAGACGGTCCAGTATTTGGAAAAGCTTGCTATGGATGATGCAGCTCGCCCGTGGCTAGCTGAGATTTTGGCTGCCCGAGGACCACCACCCCCGTGGCTCACAGCAGGGGTTCCCATATTCAGGGCCACCCTAAATTTTGAATCCAAAGGGTGGCAAACCTTCGTGTGCAGCTGCATTGTTCCGTGCTTAAATGAGAACAACCTCCCACTTCCCCAAGCAGTCATGGTGGCTTCGATTATGGTTGGGTACCCGATCAATGTGGGTTCCATCATGTCCACCAACATCACATTAACTGTCCAAAAAGGTGAAAGATCATATCCGTACCCAAACTTTCTCACAGAGTATTTCAATGATCAACGGGTGGAGCCGAGGCACTATGATACAAAAGTAAAGGCCAAGAAGCCTTTCTCATGGTACCACCTGCAGGGTGTTGACAACCCAAAGTTCAAGGGTAAGGCAACTACCTCCGCTGGCCAGTCTGAGGAGCCAATGGTAATAGTTACTGATTCAGCTGCTGAGCTTCCCATATATAACATGCCTTCCACAGCAGCCGGTCTTTCCACCGGGACAACAGACATCCCACCACCTTCTTCTTCTAGACCATCAGCTTCATTATCAGTGCCAGCCTCATCCACTTATCCACAAACTGCGTTGTGAGTCTCCCAGACATTGGCAAGTCTCAACAACTAGATGAAGGCAGCTACTACAAAGCTGTCTGACATATCCAGTGTTGTTGCAGCATAGTCTTCTGCCCCAGCAACACCACAGGTACCTCCGTCGGTGGAGGAAACATTGAAGAAGATTCGGGAAAACCAGAAGACTATCATGGCTACAGTGGTGGCACACGGGAAAGCTATTGAGGATTTGGGCAAATAGGTTAAGAAGATGTGGAAATCTCAGGCATCAAATAAGTCAGTGTACAAATTGAGCAACCAGGTGGTCAAGCTTGCATCAATTGGATATATCCCTCTTGGCCTTCTTATGGAGACAGCACCAGCAACCACGGCAGCACCAGCAGTAACCGAGGCATCACAGGCAGCAGCTGACCAGTCTGAAGAGCCGGACCTTACTGCCGACACCACTGAGGAGATGCTCCAAATGCTTAGCAACCCTGTGTCCCTCAGCCGGGTGATGATGAGATACAGTTGGAGAAGCCCGAAGGTGCTGAGGATGCCATGTAGACTGAGACCACATAGGGAGTTCTCTTAACTCTCTACCCTTCCTTGTTCTTATTTTTGTTAAGCATTGGGGACAATGCTTATTTTTATTCAGGGGGGTGGTCTATATTGATTGATTTGACATTGACATGGGCCTGTAATAACTCTTATACTCTTTTTCTTTTATCTTTATTTTCTCTTTGGTATGTATATATTCCGCCTTTTTATTTGATGTATATATTCATTTACCTTCGGTTTGTATATTCATTTGTCTTAATTTCTGTAGTTTATTTCATAGCTTCTTTAGTTTGTTTTTCTTAGTAGTATAACATCTTATTTACTTTAGTAGCTTCTTTTTGATTTGGTAGCTTCTTGTTATGTTTAAGTGAGCAATAAGCCTTTGATTTTCTTAATGCCACGGTTCTTTCCAAAGGTGGGTTTTGTGTGAACCGGGTAGCTCTTCCCAACGATGGATGGCGTGACAACCTTCTTAAGGGATTGAGTCCTTTTTCTTTTATGTTTAGGAAAAAATAGTAGTAATGAATAAATGGGTCTCAAGCTTGCTTCACTTGGTACCAACACATTTACCTACAGCCTTATGGTTAAAAGCAAGTTGTTGGCAGAAAATAGCTCTAGGTGTGACCTTTTGACTCTTATGTTGACTTAAGCAGTCATCGAGTGGTTCAGTCGAGCCATTTGTGATTCTCAATCTTAACTAGGATTTTTATGGGCCCTCGACTCCGTTCTCTTTAGCAATCCAGCAGCGTGAGAGGTGAGAGATTGAGTTGGAAGTTCAAGTACCCGTGCTAATAGTCTAGAACTTATCCCGAATATTTTTCTAGGCAAAATTCTAAGTGTAGCTTGGCTTGAGAAATGATTGTAGGCTCTCCTTGATCCAATTTGAAATCTTCCATAGCCTACCAATGTGATATCCCTAGTCAACCCATTTCACCCTAAGCCCTTCTTCTTTTAATACCCACGTTACAAGCCTTTATTCGTTTTGTAATGACCATCTCTTGGCACCCGAGCTTTTCTTAGCATTCTTGGGAAGCAATTGGCAAAAACATAAGTTTGGGGGAGAGATGAGGAGTTTGAAAGTGATATAAAGGTACAAAGAAGAGAAAGAAATGAAGAAAAGGAAAGGCAAAGAAAATAAAGAAAGAACAAAAAGAAAAATGCCTAAAAGAAAGTGAATAAAGCAAAAAGTTGAAGGGAGTCAAAGAAAAAAAAAGATGAAAGGGATAGAGTAAATAGAGAAGGAGAAAAATGAATATCATTACCAAGAAAGAGTGACGTTACATCTCTCTAGTTCCCCGAGGGAAAAGAAAATGACTCAAAGAGTCGATAAAGTATGAGCCAAAAAGAGAAAATGGAGTGCTTAAGGAAAGACGAACCCATTCTATTACACCAAGTCCTACCTTGGTCCAAAGGCCTTCATTACATCCCAAAAAAGCCCTACATGATTTAAAGTTGAGTGAGCTTACATTAGTGGTGATTTACATAAGGGGCAAGCTTATGGTACTTAGAGCTGGACTTGTGACATTCTTTTGAGAGAGATGAGCGAACTTTTCAGAATCCTTGCTTCTAGTGTTGCATTCTAAAGTGAGATATGCTAATGGAGAGTAGAGGAGGTGGAGTTTGGGATCCACAATGACCTACATAATAGAGCGAGCGTCCTTGCTAAATAGAGTCGACTCTTGATGCTCTAGTGTCATATTAGAACTATTGTACTCAAAAGTCAAATCATCGCATTGTTGATAATTCATACGTGTTGTGGGTAATTGTTTGTCCCAATTGATGTGTGTTTGATCCACATTAGGCTAGATGAAATAGCTCTTTTATTGTGGAGGTGATAATTACCTTATTTGCTTGAGGACAAGCAAAATCAGAAGTTTGGGGGAGTTGATGAGTAGGGATTTTGACTACTTATTTGCACTCTTTTACTTTCGTTTTAGACCAAAATTGCTTAATGGTATTCCCGAAACTAATGAAATGTGTTTCCTTGCAGGAGTGCTGGAATATGAGCTAAAGAGCTGAAAATCAACTCAAGAAGGAGTAATTTTGGAGAAAGACCAAAATAAGGCTAAAATGGCACAATGCGGACCGCACAATATTGAGTGTAGCCGTAGAACCTGAAGAGAACCTCTGACATAAATCCCTTTGCAAAGTGCGGACCGCACAATTCTTGTAAGGCCATAGAAGATAAGGTTCAGAGAGATGGGATTTTAAGGTCAAGAAGAAATGCGGACCGCACCATTTTTGTGCGACCGCATAATCAAGAGCGCGGCCGCACTCAAAAATGTGCGGTCCGCAGAAGTCCCACAATGCCAAAGCCCAAGGTCATGAAGTGCATACCACACTAATTGTGCAGCTGCAGAAGCAAGAGTGCGGCCGCACCCATAAATGTGCGGTCCGCAGAAGTTGAAGGAGTGCAGCCGCAACCCAGAATTGTGCGGCCGCAGAACTGGAAGCTGTCAAGCCAAGTCTCAATGTGCGGACCGCACACATAATTGTGCGGTCGTACAACCTCTGCAGGGGCAATTTTTTCAGATATTTTTAGCTTAGTATAAATAGAACTTTTTGTCATTTTAGGTCAAGTTTTGTAAGTTGGGAGAATCTGAGCCGTTTTTATTTACTGTATTAGGTAACATTGTACTAGATTATCTTTTAAACAATATATTTTTTCCCTTAATCATCTATTATGAATTTTATCTTAGTTTATTCTTTAATTTATTCATTTTTCATGAGTAGCTAAATTTCTAGCTAGGGTTGTGACCCAACCCCAGTATGGGTACTTAATGGGTGTTTGATTTAGGGCTTGTTTGTGATTGGGTTTGTGATATTTAGCCTAGTTCTTGCTTGAATTCAAGAATTAATGGTTGTAAATATTGATTCATGCCTAATTGACTTAGTATCTACTTGAGAAAGAGAGACTAAGTCTAGGAAAACTTGGCTAACAAGGAATTAGGGTGAACTCAAGAAATTAATAGCCCCAATTAAAGGGTTGAATCTAGAGATGGTAAGACCCGACTTGAGCATTTATCACTTGTTTTGTGCAATACCCATTTGGACTTAAGAAAGCCAAATTGGGCAAAATCACTCTAACTACCGAGAAGTTTTGAGTGGGTAATTGCTTGTGATTGCTATATTACGACCCCGACCAATCCAACTTGCCCTAGAGCTTACAACCCGTTAGGTGACCACCTAGGTGGAAGTCACTACCCTAGATCTTTTATAACGTGAAAAAAAAACAATACCAAAAACATTGTCTCTTAGGTTTACACTTGCAAACATTAGCAGAATCATTAGAATAGAAAGAAACAACCAAATATCTGGAAGTGCAATCTAGGAGACATCATACAATCACACTAGGTGTATACCTAATACAAAATCTAACTCCTTGTGGATTCGACCCAGACTTGCGTTGGGTTTTTATTATTGCTTCGACCTCCTCACAACATAAATTTGTGGTGTGAGTTTGGACGACATCAGGGCAGGATTCCATCTCTTCTAAATGCTACTAGTCTTAGACTCATTTGAGTTCATTCAGGCTATATTGAGCTTTCTATAACATAGAGAAAGCATTAGCTCTCTTGTTTTCATGGGCTTAATCTTGTGGACTTATCCATTCTCATCACCTTCTCACTCGCCCTTTCTTATCCTTACTCCTGTCTTCCCAAAACCTTGTTGCTTTATCATACTTTAGCTTGCAACCTACACATATCTATTTATATTACTCGCAACCTTCCTTCAACTTGCTTGCACTATAGATTTCCTTGTGTTATTCTGGAACAACAAGCGAGATATCACATCATCTCAAACTCTTCTTTACTCTTTTAACTAGACCTCTCGATACCTAGAAACCATAGGCTGGAAGATATGCCATTGACGATGCTGCTATCATTCCTGGATACTAAATCAAGCGCTTCTAGCCTTCTATCCGAAGTATGGACTATTCACCACCTTCTGCATTTGAGTATCCCGTACGTTGTTCACCTTTACCTTAGTTACCTTTCTCGCATCACATATTCTATCTCTTTCATGACCTCCCTTCCACATACGTATAATTTACATCCACAACTTGAAGCTCTATTATGATACTTGCACCTTTGGTGCATACACAATCCAGTGGGAGCTTCATACTAACTTCTTATGAGGCTGGTACTTTTTTAACTGGCTTTATCGTAGAGCCGTTATACAATATGGTTGTTGTACTATCTTTCTTGTACCTCTAATATTAAGGGTGATCCTGTAATGTTCTCAATCACGATTTCTATAATTTTCTGGGTCCAATAATCAGACTCCTTATTTACTTGGTTGATGTAATTATTTAGTTTGCTCTTCCCCTTGATCAACCTGTATGTAGGCTTAATCTATCTTCCGATCTGCGGCTCATGGTATTAGTTATTACTTTTGCTTTTCATTTGCGCTATGGAATATCCATGATACAATCTTCTAACAATTCAATCCTTTATCTATGACCTGGACTCAATTCTTTCTTTTAACTTATACTGGAGTCTTCTACGGTTGTATGATTGTAGACATATATGTTTCATGGATAATACTCCAAAATCTAAAGTGCGTTCATAACGTAACTAACTCTGGATTCATGGATCGAATAATTCCTTTTGTTCCTTCTCAACTTTGTTTAAACGTAAGCTATTACTTTTCCTGGTCTTTCTGCCCCGTTGTTGTGTGCATACTTAGCTTATCTTAGTTTCCACGCATGCTGAATTTTTGTGCAACTCATATGATCTCGAATATTACATTTGCTTTTACTTTTCGTTCATTAGCCACGGTAGGTGCCACTTTCTTATGGAGTGCATACAATGTTGTATTGAGACTAGTTTTACATGACCATTTATTCTTCAAGTTACTGTGTTTAGGTTGAAGCCTTCTTCCTTATTTCCTCAACTAGTCTTTCATTGTAGTACTTAGGGAGGACCCTCTGACTCTTGTAAAGCTGCGAGCTTATTACATCATATACTCGACGGAATTTTTGATGTCCTTCCTCGCCTATAATTATCTGTAGTTACTTACATCTACGCCCTTGTGCTTGTAAGGTTACTTCTGAACTGATATTTTGACTGTCTTCCTAGTAGCACTCTCTTTTATTTCCGTAACACACATACGGTACCTTTAACTACCCCAACTCCTATCTGAATATTTCTCAAGGGTCACGATATCATATCTACGAGACTGAATTCCCCATGTTGGGGTTTACTATGTTTATCTTGCATGATCTATTAATTTGTTTGTATCCTCTTATCTAGCCATAACTAGGCTCTTCCTGAATCAACTACTAACTACTCATTGGCCCATTCTCATATCAATATTCCGCTTAATATTTCTTGTTTTATTTCCTTTGTCTTAACTTACGTCTCGTACTAGCTCCTTAGTTATCAATAACATCTCGGGCACGAACACTTACTTCCTCTCCTTGACGTCGTGTTTGCATAATGTTCTGGAATCGTAGCATATCTGTAGGCTTTGAATAAGTGAAATCTCATCCCTTTCTCATTTTTATCGCATTCTTCCTTCACTATTCCATAATTACTAGAACCGCTTAATTCTGACTTAATGGCATATCACTCCATATTCCCCCCCCCCCTAGTGGAGTACTAAGATTTAGCGCTACGACGATCTACCTATAGATGTTTTACCTCTTCATCTTTGGCGTCTTTTCACATCATCAATGACCCTTACTCGCCTTGCGGTAATCCTTCTGTACCAAGGATAACAAAATTCCTTACTCACGAGGGAGACACTTAGTATAGCTGGCACAAACAGTCCCTTAAGCTTAACTTTGCTCACATTGCTTGCTTTAGGGAAGCGTCTTCCTGGATGACCTTTAAGGGTTATTCTTCTATCGTCCATTCTATTATCGCCGGAACGCGATCTCTAAATTCCTCATAATGCTGAATATTATCAAATCACTCAGTCCCTAATTCATGTTTAGTTTATCTTGTTCACCAGCCCATACTGATTTCTATTACTCTGGGGTCTATCTTTTCCTTCTGGTAGTCGCGTTAGAGTCACGAACTTATTTCTCGAAATGAGTATATGACTTTATGTCCTATACTATTTTGTTGTCTCAAGGCCTGTTACCTCTCGTCTTTTCCTTCACTTGACTATAGACTCTGTAATACTGTCATCATTTTTTTGGATCTACCGTTGTCATCCATGAATCATATCTTACTCATAATGCTTCATTAACTCTCTTCTTAATTCCCTGCTAACATTTCTATCTATCACTTTATTCTGGAAACTTCAACAAGACATTCTTTTGCTTTTAGTTCCCCTTGCTCCATCCACTAGCTCTTCGGGTTGCTTAATATTCTCTCTCTACTAGGTACGGGAGCCACACTAAGGTGATATTGATCCCTTCCAGGATTCTAGTGCCTGTCTTCGTAAAAACAAATTGAGCGTTCTAGCATTCATTTCTAGCTGTACTTTTCTAAAGTGCACCATCTGGGTGTCTCACAAGGAGATTCATTAGCACATTTGCAATACCCTTTAGAAATGTCAACTAAAGCAAATAATCCATCCACCATTTTGGGTTACTCTAACCCCAGTCGGATCCAGATATCCCGTCTTTATCTTAAACCATATCTATTAGCTCCCATAGGGCATAACTGAGATGGGTGGCTGATTGTACATACATCTGTTATTGTTGAAGGTAAATCAAAAAGCTTATATCTCTCTTCCTGAATTGTAAATAATGGTCATCTTCACTAACTGGGTACCTCGTACCCTTCTTCACCTTGCTTCTTTTACTTATTGAAACTTGTACGTTCTCATTCTCTCGTTGCTTTTTACCATATGGATGGATAGATATTCTTTCCTTAGGGCTCCTTATCAAGAAGCTTACACATCTTAGTACACACTTGTTCTGCTTAAGACCTCACATTTATTCATCATAAGAATGATGCAAAATCGAGTTTCTCTAACTCAACTCCTCCACAACCACATGCAATCTCTTACCAACTGTCTTTTTGGATGTAGGTATCGTTGTATTACGAATAAACTAGAGTTTAAGAGTTTGAATTTTTACAATTGAGCTCTACCACACGATCTAGAGTAAAAAGAAAGAGTGACAGTCCTAAGTGCCCTGTAGCCTCCTACTTATAAGTGTGGTGCACAACACACCCATAAACAAGACTCTACTAGACACGGCATGCAGACTCCCTAGGAAAGAACTGCTCTGATACCACTTTTTTCACGACCCAAACCGATGGGCCGCGACGGGCACCCGGTGCCTTACTCAACCGAGTACCAAAGTAACGTATCTTCTGTATCATATTATCATAGATAAATGAGACAAAAAGGCAGTCGTGAGATAACTAGAATAAATTATGAGGAAATACTTGACATAGGACGACCCAACATGATATACCACCTTATACATATGACGTACGGGCCTATAAGGCCGGCATGATCCTTAATATACCCAAAATATAGGTAGACAAGGCCATACAAGTATCTGTATACATGGCATCTATCTACAAGCCTCTAAGAGTACAAAATATCATAAAGTTCGAGATAGGGCCCCACCATACCAATCAATACATGTACTATTCATACTGACTAAAGAAGCAACTTCGGAGCAAATGGAGCACACCAACACCTTCCGTTGAGCTGATAGCCTACTTAGAGGACTCTCAACCTGTCTATCGGGACCTACGAGCATGAAACGCAGCGTCCCCAGGCAAAAGGGACGTCAGTACAAATAATGTACCAAGTATGTAAGGAATAAAAATTAGTAAATAATAGATATGAGAGAAACATGGAGTAAAAGACTCAACATGTAAGTCTGAATAGCTCTGTGAATCATTTAATATTTATAATGTCATGCATATGCGTAAATGTCATATGATGCATAGGTATATATGCGTACATAGCATCATCAAGCCTCTGAAGGCATCCCATCATATCATCTCGGTCACTTTGGGCAAAATCATCAACGTATACCAGCTGATCAGGTGGTGGTGCGTATTGTCGCGCCCCCTTTTTCCTTGCGGAGTCCGCGTTTCGACATTTTGGGACAACTCCTTTCCTTTTGGGAATTGGGTATGAGATTTGAAGAGTCGCCGCCTAACGGATTAAGGTGTGTTAGGGCACCTAGAATAATTAACTCGTGAAACCGGTTTACATTACCAGAGATTAGGTAAGGACTCGAAATTACCTTGAGGGAAATGTGTTAGGCACCCCTCGAGGTCCACAATGGTGGGTCCCTGCCAAACTCAATGTAAGCGAATTAGTCTTTAAGGAAGTAAAGAATTTTAAACAAATAGAGATTATTATTAAATGGGAATTAAAGGGGTCCTAAGTTTATTAGCCTATAGGATCACTTCCATGCAAAACTCGGTAACTTTCTCCAAATTGAGATGTTACACGTAGCATTAGCGCACGGGTCATCATCTCCTTTACTACCCAATTACCCTCCCTTTTTCCAATTATTACCTAAGCGTTCTAATAACATCTAGTACGTACCTTGTGTGTGCACTACCCGTCCCTTACCTCTGGCCATGGATGTGTTTAGGACCTCTATTTAAGGCGGTTCAAGACTCACCTATGTTGTTTAAAAGGAGAAAACTAAGCGACAAACAATAGTCAAGTAGGATTGTCACATAAGGAGCAATTAAGTGGGCTCATGTTAACCTCCACAAATAGACAAACAAATGCACGCTGTTCAAACAAGCAATTTTAAATGATTTTAGGATCCTATAGGCAGGATATCTAAATGAGCACAAATAGAATATACAGCATTTTTATTAAAGCGAACAGACGAGTACCTATCAGTTTGCCTACCGATTTTATTAAACCCTTAATCTAGGCATTCTCAGGCAGCAAAAATATCAGAATTTAGGCCCAAAATCATTTGTAACCCTACAGATTTGCCTAAGTGATTAATATAATTCTATAGGCATGCTTTCTAATTTACAAAATCAGTTAATTCCTACAAACATGATTTCTAGGTGTTGGGACTGATTTACTTATTTCTTATAGTCATGATACCTAAATTACAGAAACTGATTTTAAATTCCCTATAGGCATGATATCTCAATTGCAGAAATTGACTTTTATTTCCTATAGGCATGATATCTAAATTACAGAAACTGATTTTTTATATGTCTCCTATAGGCATGATTTCTAAGTGTTGACTTGATTTAAACTCCTATAAACATGCTCTCTAAGTTTCAGAATTGATTTCACCATATAGGCATGATATCTAAGTTGAAACTGATTTCGCATCTCCTATAGGCACGATATCTATTAATCAGGTGTGAGCAGAAAATTTTAAGCAAATTGCCAGGAAAGTTTGTTAATCAAATAGACAAAACCCTATAGACATGGTCGCTAATGCACGTCGAGTTGGACATACGTGTAATCCTATAAACAGGATTTCTAATATGCAGAATTAAATGTGAAGTCCTATAAGCAAGGTTTCTAACATGCGGATGTGCAGCACAGAATCACATTGATCATAATATTCCTATAGGCAGGATCTCTAAACACATTACATTATCCATATAATGCAATCAACATAGTTAAGTCCTATAGGCAGGATTTCTACCCAATTTCACCAAAGATATAAGAATAGACCCCCTAGCTTTTACTAAAAAGCACGAAATCTGTTTATGACAGAGATTATTATAGCCTGGAATGAATAAATTACATAACAGCATCTGTTACACTATAGGGAGTCTTCATAGGCCCAAATAACAACCTGGGAACCAGGCCTTCGAACATAGCAACTCTGAGCATAATGGCAGTCCATCCATAGCACATAAAACTGGGTTCCTGGTGTGTCAAAGTTCCCAAGGGCCTCGGGGACCCCGGGCAATGCTCACACCAGAATCAGATGTTCAACACAAAATTCATAAAGGATTGGAAAACCAGCCCCAATGTGTCAGAGATCAAAGGAGTCTCAGGGACCCTAAGCAATGCTCACACTGGGGGTGGTAGGAACCTAAGGGACTAAGAGTAGCCATTTGAGAACTGGTACATGGAAGGTAAGGGGGCAGCTTTAGGAAAACAGTTTAATGTTCAAAAGCAAGTAGATTCAGACTACAGGGTTTCAAACAAAGTTGTACAAACAGAATCCATATTCACCACATGATTCGAACAGATTGGTGTTTGTTTAAATTGGATACTCATATCAGTAATTACAAAAGCAAGGACACTTGAATTAACAGATAGAATTAGCTACATATTTAGTACATGCTTGCGATATCCAGCCATGTTCAGAACGGGGAATATACAACTGATTTAGACAGGGTTTTACATTATTAGAGATAACTTAGTTTAGCATGATCAAGCGGAGACAGGCAGTTACATAGCAAACAGAATCATGCTAGGAATTGAAGCAAATTAATCAAACAATGCATAGAGACAGGAATTGCAAAGGTTAGAACATACCAGTTGAGAGGAAAAGAAAGTAAAGATGCAGTAGCAGTTAAGTTTCAGAACAATTTGGCCTTGGCGTTCAGCCGGCAAAACAATAGCCACTTAGTACAGAAATCAGAATAGGAGCAAGAGAGAGTTTTAGTTTTGTAGTGAGAATAGGAGAGTTCGGATGTCTCTAAAGGGGAGAGGGGAAGGGTTTTTATAGCATGCAATAGAGAAACAAACAAGGTAATGAAAATCAATTAACAATCAATTAAGGTCAGCATGAATCAATTAACAAGACATAATCGAGTAAAGTCAGGCTAGTACTACTTGATTTAAGGAAAACCTTATACGGAATTGATTAGTAGTTGAGTACTAGGTTAAATAAGGTAAAGAAATAATTTCGGAATTAATTAGGAGTTTAATTTAAGGGCAGATAGTACATAGTTCAGTCAATTAGCAAGCAATCAGGCAAGTAATTCCGAATAAGGTAAGTATCATATAGAACCAATTATCAATCAGCAAACAAGGTGAAGAAACAAAGGAACAATGTAGGATGAACAGAATAAGGAAAGTATCAGTACATACCAGATGAGAAAGATTAAAATCTTGGTAAAGCTTTCAGAAGCTCTAATTTTGGGGTAAATAAAACTAGCCAACAATTAACGGCAAGAGTGAGAGATGCATAGAGGCAAAGAAACATTTAAAAGGAAAAAAAATACCAAATAATGACAACCCTAACTTAATGTAAGCAAAAGAAAAAGTAGAAACACAAAAGCTTTTATAAATACACGAAGACATATAGACAGAAATAATTAAGGTTTGAACCATATTTTGTTCGAAAAATCAAAACGCTAGATTTTAGGGTAAGTAAAATCACTATAGAAAACAAAAAGGAAAACTATAAAGAGGTGGAAATACATAGATTCAGTTCGTCTTTAAGAATCAAAAACCCTAAATTTTAGGGTAAACAGAATCAATCAGAAATAGTAACGAAAATATGAGCACAGAGGTAGATATACTGAAACATTAAAGAAAAAAAAATATAAAGGAAGAAAAATCATTTTAGATCTGGAAAGATCTTGAACCCTAGTTTTAGGGTAAGTAGAAGATTCAACTAAAAATGGACGGATTTGTGAGTAATAGAGCAAAATATAGGTGGAGAGTAGCATAAAACAAACAAAATCGGACCAGATCTAGTCCGAGTCGAGATATGAGACCCTGACTGAAAGATACGAAAATATTCGTACTCACAGAGGTTAGGTTGAACACATATGGAAACAACCACAACATAAGAGATTTTGAACCAGATCTAGTCCGCATCTCTCAAGATTAACTTGCCACTTGAGGCAAACCAGTCAAATAATATAAAAAACGAGTAGTTGGTGAAGAGGTAAGGCCAGATATGGTAACGAATCAAAGAATGATTCCATTTCTGTATAGGAATCGTTGGAGATTGGTGACGGCGGGTTAGGGTTTGAGAAGTGAGGGAGAGACGAGAGCGTTTGAAGGCGGCGGAACAGATAATATGGGGTTAGGGTTAGGGTGGAGGGACATAATTAAAAGGGGTGAAGGGTTGTGAGTCGTTGATCTTCAAAGATCAACGGGTGTGATTTAAAGAAAGAGATGGGTCGGTTTTTGAAATGGGTATGGGGACTGGTTAATGGGTTTGGGTCAGGGGTAATTGGGCTAGGTAAATTGGTTAGTCTAGGTCCGAAATTAAAAAAAAAGGCTAAATTTTAAATACCCAATTAAATCAATAAAAATAAATTATAAAAATAATTAATAAATAACAAAAATATTATTTGTGCATAAAAATGATCTAAAATAATTAATTAACACCAAAAAAATATAAAAGGTCATTTTTTGTATAGATAATGTAATTATGCACATGCATGGGCTATTATTGCAAAAATGTGCAA
>NW_017672290.1:0-860 GCF_001879085.1 Nicotiana attenuata
GTTTTAGGGTAAAAAGGATTTTGGGCGGAACTACAACTTTGGAACCATTTCGACGGATTCATGGCCGAGCCATTATATCGTCTGCCCCAGTTTCATCTTTTGGGGAAATTGGGATTGTTGTTTTGGTGTGACTGAACCTCAACGAGAGGCTGCCTACGTATCCTTTCGGAATCAAGTCAAACGTTGTTCAGGGAAATAATTTTTGTTTTTTTTTTCTTTTCTTTTCTTTTTCCTTTCATCAAATTTTCTTTTTCTTTTCTTTCCTTCTTTTTTTTTTCTTCTCTTTTTTTTTTTGTGTTTTGTTTTTTTTGTTTCTCTTTTCTTCTTTCGATAATACTTCCGGGTTCCAAAGAGGGTAACCAAAGAAGCGTGACCGGCTCAAAGGGTTTACGAAGGATTGATAGTGTTTGGGGTAGCGAAAAAGAAAGCCTTCGTCATCTCAATTGCACAAAAGCCATCATCGCAGGAGGACTAGACATAGTACCTTTTGACTGCATCTGCATCTGCATTGACTGCAGTTTCAGGGTCATTTCCTTCGATGTCTCCCAGATACAGTGCTCCTCTTGTCAATATCTTTCGGATTATGTATGGACCTTTCCAATTAGGGGCAAACTTCCCTTTTGCTTCCTGGTGATGAGGGTGAATGCGTCTGAGTACCAGCTGTCCCACTTCAAAATTCCTGGGACGCACTTTCTTGTTATAGGCGCGGGCCATTCTTTGTTGGTATAACTGCCCGTGACAAACTGCGACCATCCGTTTTTCATCAATTAATGACAATTGCTCTAATCGGGTCTTAACCCACTCACTGTCCTCAATCTCCGCTTCAACGATTATCCGAAGTGAAGGTAATTTCTACTTCT
>NW_017672290.1:5249-70445 GCF_001879085.1 Nicotiana attenuata
TGTTTGCTGATAGTTCCATGGCACTGCAGAGGGGTCTGTCATTGGCTTCTGTGGTACGCGTCCAATAACCACTGGCCCATTCAGCCGAGGCGGTTTAATTGTCCCCCGTACCACATAAGCTCCTTTCGGTACGTATATTGGCGTTTCCCCTTTTACTTCAACCTTCCTTGGAGCACTGACAACTAATGGTTTTTCTTGGCGTCCTCACGGAACATAGAGAATTCCGTTCTTAGGAGGTTCCGTCTTTACTTTTGTCTCAGGTTTCTTCTCAGGCTCAGTTTTGACACTTTTATTCTTCTTCTCCCCTTTCCCTTGCTTCGGGGGTACCCTGGGTTTCTTTTCTGCGTTGGCAATGGCAATTATAGCTTTTAATGCGGGATCAAATTCTATGTCTTCACAGATCATCCCGATTACCGGCCCGTTGTTGTGAGTGGGCAATGGGTTATTAGTCACATTCGAGGCTTCTTCATCCCTCAACACTATTTTCCCTTGTTCAATCAAATCTTCCACAGCTTTCTTCAATGTCCAGCAGTTATCAGTACTATGCTCTTCAGCTCCTGAATGGTAGGCACAATGGACCCCTCGTTGATAAGCTGGAGAGTCCAGGTTCTGCTTGTTTTGGGGGATAGGCTGCAGCAGATTCATCTGGATGAGTTTCGGGAACAAACTGGAGTAAGGTTCACCAATTGGCATAAAATTTGGTCGTCTGGGTGGTTCCCGAGGGCGGAAGTTGTTTTGCGGTGGTCGGGGATTATATTGGTTCTGGTGAGGAAATTGATTTCTTTGGAATGGAGGTGTATTTCGGTTAGCTTGTGGTTGCGGTCGGCCGAAGGGTTGAGCATTCATGACCGCATAAGGTGTAGGAGCATAAGCTATATCAGTATGAGGATAGTAGTGTTGAGGGGTTCTTTCAGAGAATGCCGATCTAGGAGCCCGGTATCTTCTTCCTCCCAATGCTGCCATCATTGTTTCTTCTTTCTTTTTGCCTTTGGCCATTCCTCCAGACCCGCCTTGGATGGCTTGGGAGGTTGCTCTTATGGCTGACTGGCTCAAAACTCTACCCGTTTTTAGCCCATTCTCTACCATCTCTCCGATTTTTATTGCCTCTGCGAAGGGCTTGCCCATGGCGGACATCATATTATGAAAATAGTCTGCTTCCTGGGCTTGAAGGAAAACAGTAACCATCTCTACCTCATCCATCGGAGGCTTCACTCTTGACGCTTGTTTGCGCCACATAATTGCATATTCACGGAAACTTTCTGAAGGCTTTTTCTTAAGATTTGCTAAAGAGTTCCTGTCTGGCGCGATGTCTATGTTGTACTGAAATTGTCGAACAAAGTCTTGGGCCAGATCATCCCAAATATGCCAACGCGAGACATCTTGGTCCATATACCATTCTGAAGCGATGCCAATCAAGCTTTCTCCAAAATATGCCATCAACAACTCTTCTTTGCCACCGGCTCCCCGTAACTGATTGCAATACTTCTTCAGGTGAGCAATGGGGTCACCGTGTCCGTCATACTTCTCAAATTTTGGTGTTTTGAACCCTGACGGCAAGTGTACATGAGGGAACATACATAGGTCTGTATAGGAGACACTCTTTTGCCCGCTCAAGCCTTGCATGTTTTTCAAGCTCTGCTCGAGGCTTCTCATTCTCTTCGCCATCTCATCCGGCTCTGGGGCTTTGGGGGTTTTGTCCTGCCCTGGTGTAAGCTCGTATGTGGTGGCTGAGAGTAATTATATGTGGAATATTGAGGATGATCCACCGGAAAGACAGGGTTTTGGAAGGTGAAAGCTGAGGGATCAAAGGCAGGCCTTGGCAGTGAAGGTTGTGTTGTAGCAGGGCATGGTGGAGCAGTGAAGATGTTAGGAGCTGCTCCTGTTGGGAACACCTGGGGGTGGACCTCAGAAGGTGTTCCGACGAAGTGAGCGGTCATGGTAGGCTGTCCCAAAGGAGTATGAGGGTGGCTGATAGGGACAGTAGTAGCACCTCCAGATCTAGGGAATAACTCTGGGAATCTGGGAATGGTGCTTGGAGGTTCCTTTCCGTTGTTCCAAGCATCCCACATTTCCATCAATCGCAGGCGCAAGATCCAATTTCCTTCAGTTGTAAAAGATTCAGAGGTCGGGACCCCCGAGATGGGGCTGTCTTCGGTGATGAGAACTGGTGGCAAAGTCATTTCAGATGACATTTCTGTACTTCCGTTTGATCTGGTAAAGTATTAATGCGATGCCAGCTTACCACAACCAACACCCATTTCTAAAAGCTAGGCTGGGATTGACAGCAACACACGGTTAGTTTGCCACAAGTAACAGATAGGTAATCGCACATTGGGGTGTGATGCACCTATACAGTTAAACGGATGTCTACATGTTTGCACTGGTTGCATGCGTCATCCCGGTTTTTCTTTTCTATTTTCTCTTCTTTTGATTTCTACCCTCTGTTTTTCTTGCTTTTCTTTCTCTTTCTATTTTTTCTCTCATTTTTCTTTTCCCTCTGTTTTTCATTTTCTGCTTTTCCCTTTTCTTTTGCCATGGTTTTTCTCTCGATTCCTTATTTTCTCTTTTGCGTTTCTTTTCCTCTCTTGTTTTTCCTTTATTTCCTCCCCCCGTATTTCTCTTTTTTTTTTCCTTCCTTAGGGTTACGGTCGAATCCTATGGAGATTGCCTGCGTATCATGACCCCGCATGAATCAGACCAAGCGTAGTTCTTGCAAATAAGGTAAATAAATTAACTCTTTTTTTTTTTTGAATTTTTTGAAAGAAATGCTTTAGAAAGGAAAGGGAAATATTTTTGATTTTGATTTTTCTTTTGATATTTTGAAAGAAAGAAATACTTTTGTTTGAATTTTGGAGCAAAAATATTTTTCGGACTCAATTTTTGAAATTATTTATTTATTTATTTATTTATTTATCAAAGAAAGACATCTAAGGAGTATTTTCATGATTTATTTTGACCTGTAAAGAAAAGTGGCTATTTTCAAAAATTTTATTTAAGCAAACAAAGACTCGGTTTTGCAGATACGGCCTTTCAGCACTTCTGGGGGGAAGATTTTAAGGCTGTGCCCGCTAACCATTGAAAATGACCCAAGGTGGCTGTTCTTGCAAAAACAACCTTCCGGCGTCCTTTTGGGGACATTCGGCTTATTTTAAAACAAGAATGGCATCACCCGACTTATTTTGTATTAAAATTTTGGTATTTTTTTGGCTATTTTTGCAAAAGGATGGTTGGATCCGATGAGGGTTGCCTACGTATCTCACATCCGGTGAGAATCAAACCAGCGTAGTTCGGGCCGATTGGGAAAGGAGTAAACTAACTCTTTTTTTTTTCTTTTTATAAAACTTAGACCATGAAGCTTTAAGGCAAAAGAAAATATTTTTTGTTCGAATTTTCATTTGTTTTCTCTTTTTCTAAGGAATAAAGAAAATATTTTTGGATTTTGGATGTAACCTCTTAATTTTCGAAAGAGGAACTTCTTTAAGAAAAATATTTTAAATTCCTGAGCTTATATTTATTTACAAAAGTACTTCTAAAAAAAAGCAAAAATATTTTTGGTCTTCAAATTTTCAAAATTTTTATTGACGTTTACAAAAGAAAGACTTCTAAAGAAGAAAAGAGTATTTTTGGATTTTTGTTTCTGATTTTTTTGGATTTTTGTTTTTTTCTTAAAAAAATACTTTACAATGAAGGAAACCCGTATTTTTGGATTTTGATTTTTATGAAAGACATTAGAAAGAAGGAAACCGTTTTTTAGTTTTAAAAACTTCTTTTTTTTTTTGTTAAAATTATCTAAGGAAAGATTTCTGAAGAAAGAAAATATTTTTGGATTTTTTGAAAATTGGGGTCGGAACCGATGAGGTTTGCCTACGTATCTCACATCCGGTGAGAATCAGACCCGCGTAGTTCGGTCAGATTTGCCAAAATCAAAAATGTATTTTTGAACAACAACTTTCTTCCTTTTTTTCAAATAGTTTTCTCTTTTTCTCTTTTTTTCATTTTTTACAAATCTGGCAGCATTTCGGTACTATTTGGGCATTGGGGTTTTTTCAAAACAAATGGTCACCCTTACTTAGTCCTAACACTGCTTATTTTTCATAATTCACTCATTTAGAAGAGCCGGTCAACATGCAAAGCGAGCAAATAAATGCGCAAGTAGCACGTAAGATGCATCAGGATGGTCAATTCATTTCAGGTCACCTGTCCTAGACGGACCCAACCTCTGTGTTGACTCCCCTAAGTCAAATGCACATGATGCAAACAAGCGTCCTACTAGGGATCCGGCATGAGTTTTTGTTCTTCTAGGTTTAAATCCTAGGTTTATTGGTCTAGACCTGGCTTACCCGAGCGGACAACTCGAGCCGAGGGGGAGGCAGCGTACCGGGGATACAGAAGCTCCGCCGGCTTAGCAACTTATCCAAACCTCGTTCTAAATAGGGAAAGACTCTAAACAGAAGAGAAGCTACACGAAGTGCACCCTTCTCCATGATGTAGAAGACTCAGAGAGAGGAAGGGATTCGCGGCAGTTTATATATACAATTTCAACAAATATCAAAGCGGTAAAATATTTAGCACATATAGCATGGAACATGTAGAAAAATCAGATAAAGCCAAATATAACAATTGCACTAAGCTCGAATTCTTGAACCCTGAATCAAAATTCTGGGTTCGTTTCCCCAGCAGAGTCGCCACATTATTCGAAATGGGATTATTTATTTATTCTTAGAGTCGCCACTTGGGATAGGATTGGCTTTTGGTGTCCCAAGTCACCGGTTTAACTTGAATCCCAAATCGAGGAAAATTTGACTTCCCAATTGGAGTCTGCGAACCAGAAATTCTGAATAAGGAATTCTGTTGACCCGAGGGTAGGTGTTAGGCACCCCCGGATCCCGTGGTTCTAGCACGGTCGCTTAAATTATTATAAATGGTTAAAATCTGATTTTTCTTACATGCTCCAACCTATAATGCAATTTTAAGATTGTTTACCGCTTTTAACAAAGTGAACGTCGTTTAAAAACGTAGTTTTGGATCACGTCACATGAAATGCACCCGGATCCTCGACACATTCTTATTCAACGTTTTTGGATTTGGATTTGGGTTGCATGAAATGCACACCCGTATTTAAGAAGGTAAAATTATTAAAAAGCGCGCCTAAAACGACTAACGGGTTATTATCTTTGCGGAGGGCCGTGAAATTCGCTAAACGGCACGCCCCGAATTCTAAGTATTTTAATTGCATTTAATGAGGGCCCCGTGATTTATGGGTTTTGTTTGGCGAAGCTCATCTCATTTTTTATTAAAGGCCAACCTAAAGCAACTATGATTTTCTATTTATTATTTGTCTCTAAAAGGGCTAATTAATTTACATTTATAAATTCAAGCCTCAAATTCAAGTCCGAATCCAAACAAAAGGGAGGATCCTTTTAATTTGAACTCGCCACCTAATTTGAAACCCAAATTTATATTTGCGAATTAATTTTCCATATTCCTAGTATAATTTAAAGAATTTTTGACTTATAGCAATTTTTTGGGCCTGAGAGTGGGCCCACGAAGAAGGAAAATACAGCTTATATTGAACTTGCCCCAACTTTGGGCTTCTTATTGTGACATTAGGCCCAGATTTGGGTTGTTTTCATCCATTACAGCCTTGGCCTGAATAGGCTGTCTAGGCTCAAAAGACAATTGGGCCTTTGCCCAGCCCAATCTTCCAGGATTTATTAATCCAATAGATTTGAGAATAATGACTGTAACAGGCCCAATTAAAGCTGAAATTCACGTGGAATCCTAAGCGGGTCAAACAGCCAAAAATAACTCAATAACATCAATGTTGCACTGCTATAGAAATCGATTCCAAGCAATAAAGCTCCGATTTTTATCAATAATAAAATAATTAACCAAAAAGTTAACCTGGGCGTGCCTCCCGGAAACCGACAAAAGTAACAAAGTTCGATAACTCATTCGAATATGAGTCCAACCATACAAGTTTCATCCAAACTCGACTCTAAATCAATGTTCGATACCAATTTTTCTTTTTTAGAAAAGTGTTTTCAAAACCCTTAATTTTTCTCCCTTAGATCACCAATCAAATGCCAAGTTCAAGGATGGAATCTGAATAATAATCAAATTCGAGTCAAAAATACTTATCCCAATTCATGTAGTTAAAATTACATTAAGGATGGAATCTTAAAATAAACTCAAAGTCTGAAAATAAGAGCTTAAATATCGGCCCATGGGCCGCGTTCGAGAAGCATAACCCAGTACCGGTCCAAAAATACACTTCACAGACATGGTCTGGAACCCACAAAAGCGATGCACAACCTTTACTGGTCTACTCAGACGCGATGGCCTATCCACAAACGCGAAGGCCAAAAGCCTTACGACTTTATCCTACCTTCCCTACACGCGAACATGACGCCCAGATCGCGAACGCGAAGGCCACTACCCATAAAGTTGCACGAACGCGACACTCCCATCGCGAACGCAAAGAGCATCAAAAGACACTACCCAAAATAGCCTTCATGATCGTGAGACTTTCTCCGCGATCGCGAGGCACACCATACACGAGAAATTCAGCAGTTCCAAACTCCACAAAAATTATGTGAATCCCATGCAGAACTCACACGAAGCCCCCTGGGCCCCATTCAACAGTGCCAAGCAGTCCCCAATACATAACACGGGCCTACTCAAGGCCTCAAATCACACAAAATAACATCAAAACCATGAATCACACCTCAATTCAAGCTTAATGAACTAATCCAAAAGTTTTTAACTCCAAACATACGCCGAACAAGTCTAAACAACTCTCAATGAACCCAAATTTCACATAGAAGTCATAAATCACCGTATGAACCTATTTCAAGGTTATGAATCCGAAACGGACATCTATAACCACAAAGTCAACTATGGGTCAAACCAATCAACTCTCCAAACCTTCAAACTTTTAACATTCCGCAATTAGCCTCAAAATCATCGAAGAACATCAGAACTCAAATACGGACATATACCCAAGTCCGAAAGCACTGTCCAAACCTATCGGATCTATCAAAACTTCGATCCGATATCAAATACACAAAAGTCAAAACTTAGTCAACCCTTCCAACTTAAACTTCACAGCTAGGAATTAAGTAAGTGCCTCAATTTAATCCAAAACCATCACGAAACAAAACCAACCATCCCCACAAATCAAGTAACACTAAATACACATACGGAAAGCATCAAATGAAAAAAACTAGACAGTGCAAATAGAATGGACTTATATAGGCGTGAAACGGAAGCTGGAGCAAGCCAACAACATTTATGGGATTCAATGGGTAGTTGTTATAACTCAGTATCTTAGTTTTTTTGGTATACATTTTGTGATACCAGTGGTGAGTTCATTGCTCAACACTTGTAATAGGAATTATGTAATCGTCAAATTTTATGTCTTTCATCTCTTAAGCCCTCCTGACAATGTGTTTGTTTCTTGATTTTATCTATATATGAAAACTATCCCTAGGCACCTTGCCAAGTGGATTTGGAAAACAAAAAAGAGGAAAAAACGGGGCTCAAATATACAAGATGATCGGCTGGGTCGTTACAGTATCAATATCGAAAAAAAAATTAAACCATCTTTTCATTACTAGTGAAACCTTACGAATGGAACAAGCTTGTGAATGTTTTTGTTATATGTTTTTTCTTACTAAGTTTGGTTTAAAAATAATACACCAAAAAGAAATAAATTAAAAGGAAGAAAATATATTAATGGATGTATGTTCAAGTGCTCTATTTTCTTAAATAGTTCCAATTTTGTTCATATTTTTCCCGTCAAAGAAGAGAGCTACAACACCCTTGAACAATTTAAAACATCTAAGTATACCTCTAAATATTCAATAATCAGTTAAATCAAACCAATTTTGATGGTGGCAAACTGTTGGTGGAAGGGGTATTTGAGACGAAAGACACATACGTTGTGTGCTCCTACGAGAAGATACTTAAAAAATAGAGCATATATAAGACAAATAGTAAAAACTAAGCAGAGTTATTCGAATATTTTGCCTNAGGAGTAAAGGGTGTATTTTTGGAGTGGTTTGGAGCTTCGCCGCTGCCGGCGGACGATGGGAGTAAGGCGGAGACACGGTGGGGAAACGGTGGCTTTACACCGGCGTTACAGGGTACGAGGAAGAGGATTATGTTCTAGGGGTTTTGATGGATATTCTTGGACAGTTTTATGTAAATACACAAATCAATTATGGCCATCGGATGAGAACAAATGAATGGCCAAGATTAATTTGTCACTAATTAGACCCAAAACGACGTAGTAATCTCTCCGTACTACGTTGTTTTATGATTTTCGGAGGGGTGGGGTTTGGACCGGGCGGAATTGGTCTGGGCTGGAGCGGATTTTGGAGTGGGGTCGTTTGGGCTAAGCCAAATTTGGCCCAATTCAAACTGGCCTAATTCTTTTTTATTAATTCACTCTTTTCATTTGTTTTCCCCTTTATTTACTTATTTATTATTTTTTGAATTTTCTAATTTTATTAATATGTAAAATAAAAGACCCAAATTAAATCCAACTTGATGCTAATTAACTAATTCCTAATTTAAGAGGAAACTAAATCAAAAATGTAAAATGTAGAATTTAAAATTGTAAAAGGACTATTTTTGTTATTTTTTCTCTCATTTTAGTAATATTACTTAACTAGTAAAAATAAAAATATAAAATCGAATTCTAAATGCAAATGCAATATTTTGGTACTTTTTATGAATTATAGCAACTAAAAATGCACACAGAAATGCAAACAAGACACAACAATCACGCAATCAATTCCTAAAAATTCAAATAATAAAAGAAGGATTCTAATTCTAATGAATTTATAGGAGTAATTTAAGCATGGTAAAAATCACGTGCTCACAGGCTGTGAGGCCTAATGGCTATTATCTGTGGTTATGTGTTTACTTGTTGTTGAACTTGTTTGCCTTCATGTTAGAGATCACGTTTAGGCTTTTTTCATGCTCACATTAATTATACTTAGTCATAGAAATTATCGTACATGTTTACTTCCGTCTCTATTATTTGCTAATATACTGTGATACTTGATGTGGATTGTGTCCCATTATTTGTTGATGATGGTGAGGCTAGTGAGGTATTGATATGATGGCCTGGTTGTGAGAATATTAATACCATAGCGCGTGAGTTGTCCACATAGCACGTGAGTTGACCATGCGGGTCCAGGTATTTATACCATAGCGCGTGAGTTGTCCGCGTAGCACGTGAGTTGAAGCAGAGATTTACACGTGAAAATTTACTAAAATGTCAATAAATACTTACTAATTATAAACCCAACTTTAAAAGTGCAATGGACTTGAAGGGGTACACCAATCGAGTAATTGTCGGGAAAAGACCTAGGGTTATATCTTATGTTACAAGCATTATCATATGAAACTTTGACTCATTTGTTTTAGTAGAGTGTCAAGTTAAATCCTGGGGTGAGTCGTAGTTTTTTTTATACATCTGAGTCGAATAGTTTCTCATGTAAAATCTTGTGTTCTTTATTTTATCAGTACTTTATAGCTTTCAGTTATCTAAACTAGAAATGCATATTAGAACCAAATTCGTACAAACGATAGTTAGGTAAATTTAGGAGATCACCAAAATTTGATACGGCCCAATTCATCCCCATCCTTGAGTCGTAGCTGCACCCAACTAACAATATATAATGACAACCTTCCAATATATAATTATTTGTTGACATCAATCGGAAATTAAACTATGAATTTAAAAAGTTCAACGATAAGTTTAAAACCAATCTTGTGAGCAAGATCCTAACATTAAGCCGCTGCTGGTGAGATCAATTGCAAGCTGATTTAATTTGTTGTATTTAAAAATGTGATGCTAGCATGTGAAATTCAAAATTGCTAGCTAATTTAGTTGGATAACTTGCCTCTGTCTACTTCTTCAAGTTTCTATCACTATTGGAGTTTTACATTTCATATCTTGCAACCCCCCCCCCCCCTTCCCCCAAAGGTCACTTTATGATTGTTAGAATTTCAGTTACAACAACAACCCAATAAAATCGCACTAGTGGAGTATGGGGAGGGTATAATGTACGCAGACCTTACCCCCACCCCGGAGGGATAGAGAGACTGTTTCCGAGAGACATAATATATGTGTAAATCATATATACAAATATGTATGTAAAAATTACACCAAAAGATTATACTCAAAAGAATTTGAAACTAACAAATAGATACTAGATTATGATTAACAATGTTTACCTCGAAAATACGAGTAACAATTAAATCTGATTTTGTGATTTTAAAGATATGTGATTTAATTCAATACCAATTAGTAATCAAGAAATATGAAATAGAAATGAAAGATAGAAGTGAATCAAACTAATATTACTTAGCACCAGTGACCTCGAGACGGTGACCTCGAGGTGGCTTAGGGCAGTAAGAACAATTAAGTAGGAAAATCAACGTAAGAACAGTTAAGCTAAAGGACAATTCTGATGAACAGTAGGCAAAAGGTAGAGAGTATATTCTTTGCTCAGTAGAAAGATGGTCTTACAAATGATTGGGGTCCCCTTTATATAATAGGGGAATCCCTAAATAAGGTATATTTCCATTTACAGTAAGGAATATTCTTGGTACAGCTGTCTAAACGCCTAGTACGGAAGAGTACAATCATATTCTGGGATTTGCGCGATGACTTTAGGGACGTGGCAGGTTTCTAGCTCGCTCTGGTACAAATCCATAACGGTACTATTTCGGGGTAGAACATACTCGACCTCGGTATTCATCGTGCTTCGCCTTCGAACTCGGGTCTGGTCCCTTCTATAAATATGAGGCTATTCTTTTGAGCAAAGAACTTTGCTCTTTCTTTACATCTTCCTCTTCCTCATCTCTTTCTCTCAATCATCTGTTTCCACCGCCCCTTCAAGCGCCGAAAAACGCCAAGTTCTTGTAAAAATACCACATTCCGATATAATCTGTACTCTTTAGCTTACAATCATGGCTAAAACGTCCAAAACGGTCCCCAAAAAAGATAAGGCATCGTCTTCTTCTACATCTCGGCCAGCTAAACCGGTGATGCCGCCAACTCTTGAGGGGATCACCCCCGGCCCTTGTGTGATTAAGAAGGACTTTAGCATTAAAAATCCCCCTGACGTCCCAGGTCGATACGAGCATGCATCTCGATATCTTAGTTTGATATCGAAGAAGCATCTTGAAGATGTGAGGAAGGAGTGCGGCTGGGGAGATGAGGTCGTGGTTCAGATACCGACCCCCGGGGAAAGCATTACTACCCACGTGGAGGGTTTTTTAAGTGTTTACACTTACCCCTTCACACTGGGTCCCCTTGATCCGGTGGTGATCGACTTCTGCAAAACGTACGAAGTCACCCTCGTCCAAATTCAACTTTCTTTTTGGCAGATCGTGATCATGCTGCGCTTCTTTTCCGAAAAGGCCGAGGGGTTAGAATTCACCCTCAGCCACCTGATTCGATTGTATCGGCCCCAGCTATTTCGAGGGCTAATCAAGTTGCAACGTCGAACAACGAAGGTCATCTTTGCTAGTACTGATGAGACCAAAGATCGAGGATGGATGGGCCTGTTCGTCAGAGTAAGAACTTCGAATGTTATCCCCAGAGACAAAATGTCGTTCCCGGAGAGATGGAACTTTAATCGTAAGTGGAGTTCTTTTTCCCAGTATCTATTCATGTTTTGCTTTCACATTTCATAGTACCATTACCCTTCTTTTGGCAGACACTGCCTGGGCGCCCCTCGCGGTACCAGACCTCGGGGATTGGGTCTGAAAGTTAGCTGCCACTTCTTCCTATGATGAGCGCAAGTGGAGTGGATTATCGAAGGGCCGATGGGACGCCAAGAACCATGGTAAGTGCCTTTCCCAAGTTTCAAATACTTTTCATATGCTAGTGGCGTCAATTTACTCACGTTTACTTGTGCAGGCCTTAGAGATGCATCCGATATGAGGCCGGCTCCGCCCGGGGGAAAAATCAAGCCTTCGATTCCGAAATCGGAGAAGGAAAATAAAAGGAAGAGGGTTTCGAAGCCTGAAGACCCTCGAGATAAGAAACCCCCTGCTCGGAGGTTGCGGAAGAGCTTTGCTCAAGCGGGCGCAAATTCGGCCCATTGTTCCCCGGATGACGAAGAAAATGATGATGAAGAGTCGGCGCTGGTGCCTCGAGCCAGGAAACCCATCGAGGCCGCCAAGCCCTCCATCCCATAGACCTCATCTTGTGGTGACGGAACTCCGAAAAAAAATGCGGGCAAGGCCCTCGTGTTCCCGGAGGTTGAGATCGTTCCTCCGCCTTCATCAAATATGCCGGAAGGGGCAAATGCAAAGCTAATGAGAACGCTTCGAGTGACGAGCTCGAGGCCATGACAACAGGTCATTCCCTTTCTTTGCTAACTTATTCTGAGGGGGCAATAGAAGAAGCTAATACCCTGCGTATATCCGACCCGAATAAGGTCCTTGAAGAAGATCCCTTTCAGAGTTGCTTTGCTGGGATCGATGATATCGCCGACTTTAACGATGCATCCGCTCTCTTCGAAGAGGCTCAGCATCTC
This sequence comes from Nicotiana attenuata, assembly GCF_001879085.1. Taxonomy (NCBI): domain Eukaryota; kingdom Viridiplantae; phylum Streptophyta; class Magnoliopsida; order Solanales; family Solanaceae; genus Nicotiana; species Nicotiana attenuata. The sequence goes on from NW_017672290.1 coordinate 17,816, forward strand.
CTCTCTCAAGTAAAACACTTACTTTTTATACTTGTATTTTTCTCTTTCTTTCTTTTCCTTTGACTGATACACCTTTATTTCATGTATAGATCATTGCAAATTTCATAGCTAAGCTGAGCCAATGTGAGGCCGAGCTCAAGAAAGTTTCAGGCGAGGAAAAGGCCCTGAGGCTCCTCTATAGCAGAAAGGAGGAGGATCTTAAGGATCTTCGGGATGAGTTGGCCAAAGCCCAAAAAAACGAGGCCGAGCAGGTAACTGTGATATTAACAGAGTACGATCTTCTTGGCCCTACTTCGGAGGCTAATACTTCGATATCTCAGCTGCAACAAAAGTTGTCGATGATTGGGCAGCTCCGGAGCGAGGTTGATCAAGTTAAAGCTGATTGCCATCAGTGGAAGAAGATCATGGATCAACTTGCTGCCAATAAGGAAGCTGTTACGGCACAACTGGACTCGGCTAAAACTCAGCTACGAGGCATTGAAGAGAAGGGTCTGGCTCAGTCCAAGAAGATCGAGGAGTTAGAGGTTGAGCTCGCTAGAGCCCGGGCCAAAGCTGTACGGGCCAAGGCTAAAGTTTTACAGGCTAAGGCTGAAGCTGAGAAGACGAAGGCTGCGGCTGATAAATCCATTGCCATGTACTTAAGGGACGTCGCAACCATTCAAGCTGAGTTGAGGGAGGCCTCCGACCGGGGAAAGCAGAGCAATGATTTGGCTAAGTGTCAATCCCCTAGGGAGACTCTCGAAGAAATCCATGCCCGGGGGTTCAATCTTACCGAGGAGATAGCCGAGGCAAAGGCACGGGAAATCGATGCCAGGTTTCTTGTCTCCTCCGATGATACGTAGCGAGTGTCTCCGGGGACTGGGAAAGTGAAGAAGATGTTCCCGAGGAAGGGGAGGCTCCCGAAGATAGAGTTGCTGAAGGTGCAGTTTTTGAAGATGACGCTTCCGGGGGTGTGACCCCGAAAATAGATTAGGTTTTCTTTTTTGTGCAAGGTCCCCTCGTGGGCGTTGTAAATATGTTTTTTAAAACTTCCCTTATAAATATAAAGTATCTTTTTGTTCTATCTTTGACTTGTGTTGAATTTTATTTTATTCTCGTTTGTGGAAGATTCAAATAATCAGCTTGAGTATCGGTTCGGGCTCATATCGTGATAAACCGTTAGGTTTTTATTGCTTAATATAATACCCCTTAAGGTTCTAGATAATCCTCTAGCTAAGCTTAAAATCAATTTGATGCGAACTCAGAACAATGGGATTCTTGGGTCCGAGTTGAGTGAGAACGAGGTCTCGGACTCTTATATGCTTTTGGCCCTTAAGCTCTTTTAAGTTGGCCCTTAGGCTCTTATATATCGGCCCTTAGGCTCTTTTTAAAATTGGCCCTTAGGCTCTTTATATTGGGCCAATTCGGCCTCTAGAATGGCTATATAATTTTTCCCTCATTTTGGCTAAAAGACAGTGGAAGTTTATTTATGTCATAGCATGTGTTTTTTGTACCCATTGGGTTTTTTCGAAGGTTCGACGTATCGGAACCTTATGTTCGGGGGCTGAGTTTATCGAAGCCCTTTATATTTTGCTTTTGTCGAGGGTAGCCTGATTTAACCGGTTTTTACAAAGTGTTTGAAGGACTTTAATTTATAGCGGAAGTCGGACGTCTCCGAGCCATATTATTTTGGTCGTAGCCTTTTATATGACCGTAGTCTTTAATATGGCCGTAGCCTTTGATTTGGCCGTAGCCTTCAGGTGTGTCTCTTGTACTTTTTCCCCGATAACTTTTCGAACTTGTTTGAAAAGTTAGTCCCCGAGTATATTGGCCTTAGCCTTTGTTTCGGGGGGATGCCTCTTTGAGGTCTTATGAGTCCGAGTTTTTGGTGACTCGGATGCATTGACTGTCAATGACAGTTCCCGAGTATTTGGGGGTGATTTTATGCTTTGGCTCTTGAGCCGTTTCCCGTAGGATTATAAGTGTAGAGCTTGTATAATAGTAGACTTCTTTGGGACGCAAGGTGTTTTTGATATAAACAGAATGCTTCTTCAAGTAATTCGATACATGCGTACATGTTCTGCCGTCGAGGCTCAACTATTCTATGTGGACACGGTTCATCTGACCGTTTGGCCTATTCCAACGTTTTCCTATCGAGGCCCTCTTAGGCATGAAGTGTTTTCCTTGAAAATACAATCTTTGAGGGTGATGTTCCCTAGTATTCGAGGTTGATTGAAGAGAAGCCTTGGATACTGTTGAGTTCTCCTTAGGTAGCACATAATTGTTGCCTCGTTAAAAACCTTGCTGATAAAACCCATTTGGGACAAAATCCGATCTAAGGAAAAAAGAGTGCAACGCATGCTTTAAAACCTAAGGCCTTTGTGTAGAAATACGATGCCTTCGATCGAAAGCCTGTAATGAGTTAGTTTTAAACTCAAATGGACAAAAAGGATAAAGTCGTACCTTAGCAGTATACCGTTTGAGCAATGATATGTTCCAATTGTTTGGCAGTTGTTGACCTTCCATTGTGTTGAGTTTGTAAGATCCTTTACCGACAACTCCGAGGACTCGGTACGGTCATTCCCAATTCGGGCTAAGTTTCCCTTCATTTAGATCTCGAGTATTGAGGACGAATTTCAGTAGGACTAAGTCCCTGATTCCAAATGTCGAAGGTTGGTTCTTCTATTGTAGTATCTTTCGATCCTTTGCTTTTGTGCGGCCATCCGAACGAGCGCTGCTTCTCACTTTTCATCTAATAACTCGAGGCTGGCATTCATGGCCGTGTGATTTGACTCCTCTGATGCATGCCGAAACCTGGCGCTGGGTTCTCCAACCTCGACGGGGATGATGGCCTCGAAGCCATATACTAGAGAGAACGGGGTGGCCCCCGTACTGGACTTTGATGTGGTCTGATATGCCCAAAGGACCTCGGGTAAAACTTCTCCCCATTCCCCTTTGCATCGTCCAGTCTTTTCTTCAAGTTCTGGATGATAGTTTTATTTGTTGACTCGGCCTGCCCGTTTCCGGTTGGGTGGTATGGTGTCGATAAAATCCTCTTTATTTTATGCGCGTCGAGGAACGCTGTTACCTTGATACCGATGAATTGCTTTCCGTTGTCACACACAATCTCGGCGGGTATCCCAAATCGACATATGATGTGGTCCCAGATAAAGTCAATGACTTATTTTTCTCGGACCTTCTCGAAGGCCTGTGCTTCCACCCACTTAGAAAAATAATCAGTTATAAACAGAATAACTTAGCTTTACCTGGGGCCGTTGGTAGAGGCCCGACTGTTGATACCCAATTTTTCCTCATATATTTTAAATATGCATATATATTTTTAAAATAGTGCACATGCATTATTATTAGATTTACAAACATGCACAAGTGTTTTTATAATTTTTTTATAATTTTAAAGGTTTTAAATCAATTTATTTCTGCATTTTTTATTATACAAATATCCAATAATTATCCCTCATATTAATTATATGATGATTTAATCATTTAAATTCATCATTTATGCCCATATAGTGCTTAAATATTTTAATTACATTGTTTATAATTACATTTGCATTTTTAAGGCTAGAATTGCACATCTTGCAATAATAGCCCATATATATGCATAATTATATTATCTACACAAAAAATGACTTTTTTATATTTTTATAATTTTAAGTAATTATTTTAAATCATTTTCATGCACAAATAAAATTTTTATTATCTATTAATTATTTTTGTAATTTATTTTACTGATTTAATTGGGTACTTAAAATCTAGCCCCTAAAAAACCCAATTTCGGACCTAGCCTAACCCAATTATCCCAACCCAATACACTAACCAGCCCAATACCCCATACCCGTCCAACCCAGTACCCGAATATCCATACCCATTCAACCCAGACCCATACCCATTTTAAAACCCCGACCCAAGCCCTTGTAAAATCCCAGTCGTTGATCTCAGAAGATCAACGACTCCCAATCACCCACACCCTTTTAATTAACTAACACCCCTAACCCCAATTCATTCTTCCCCACCCGCCGTCATTGAATCCTCCCGTCTCTTCCCTTTTCTCTCTCAAATCCTAACCAGCCGTCACCATTCCCCTATGATTCCTATCCAAAAATAGAATCATTCTTTGATTCCTTACCATATCTGGTCTTACCCTTTTACCAGCCACTCGTTTTTTTATATTACTTGACTGGTTTGCCTCAAATGGCAAGTTGATATCGAGAGATTCGAACCAGATCTGGTTCAAAATCTATTATATTTTGGTTATTTCCGTCTTTGTTCATCCTAACCTTTGTGAGTACGAATATTTTCATATCTTTTAGTTGGGTTTCAGATTTTGATTCGGACCAGATTTGGTCCAATTTATGTTTGTTTTATGTTATTCTCCATCAATATTTGCTCTATTACTCACAAATCCGTCTATTTTAGTTGAATCTTTTTTACTTATCCTAAAACTAGGGTTCAAGATCTTTCCAAATCTAAAATAATTTTAATTTTTTTAGTGTTTTTCCTTTAATGTTTCAGTATCTCTATCTTTGTGTTTTACAGTTTCTCTATTATTTCTGACAGATTTTATTTACCCTAAAATTAGGGTTTTGATTTTCAAAGACGAACCAAATCTGTTTTTTCATCTCTGTGTATCTATTACGGTTTCCTTTATTACTTCTGACTGATTTCACTTACCCTAATTATTTCCGTCTATATATCTTTGTATTCCTGCCTATTTTTCTAGGGTTTTGATTATTTAATTATTTCTCTTAATATTTCTGTCTATTTGTCCTTAACTCTGGCGTTAATTGCTGACTATTACTTACCCCAAAATTAAGGTTTTTGAAATCTTTATTGAGATTTCAGTCTTTCCTTTCTTGTATGCTATTGATATTTCCTTATTTTGTTCGATTTACCTGTTCTCATTATTTCCTTACCTTATTTGATCTGGTACTTTACTATTGATTGATTCTATATCTTAGTCTAAATAGTACTCGTCTAATTATATGCTGCTAATTGATTGAACTCCGACTTTGATTGATTTTAGAGTTATTCCCATTCCTTATTTGTAAGACTAATTCATTACCTTGTTTATCTACCCAGTAGAGTACTATTTAAACCCCTCTCCCCTTTCCCCTTAGACAAGACTCGAACTCTCCTATTCTTACTACTAAAAACTTAAGCTCTCTCTTGCTCTCTTGTTCTAATTTCTGTACTAAGTGTCTCTTGATTTTGGCCGGCTGAAAGCCAAGGCCAAAATTTTTCTGGAACCTCATTGCTATGGTAACTTACTTTCTTTCTCACTTAACTGATATGCCCCATCCTTTACAATTTCATTCTCTATGCTTTGCTTGACTAGCTTGTTTCAATTCTCAGCATGATTCTGTCCTTCACTTGATTATGTGATTCCATTTAGTAACACTGTTAACTTAGGAATAATTTGTTTCGAATAATATGAATATTACCATGAGTTAGCCTAAGGTTTAACTTGTTTCATGTATAATTGTTAATCCTCTACCATTTCTAAACTTGCACACTATAGACATGTAATCAGTAAATTTTGTTGCTTAACTCATATGCGCTGCTTGTGTAATTCATCTGTATGACCAGTTTAATCGTTTCTACCTAATTGTTTCTGTGATTAAGCCATGATTATCTTAAGTACTAGCATGAGTATTTAGCTTAACTAGACTTCAACTTATTTGAACTCTGCGTTTAAGCATGAATTCTGTGTGTTCCCTTGGTACAATTCTGCCTGCAACTCTGTGTTTTGAATTTTGTTTCTTCTGAAATCCAACTATTTTTAAACCTGCCCCTTCTCTCTTTTATATACTCTTAGTCCCTTAAGTTCTCAACCACCCCAGTGTGAGCACTGCCTAGGGTCCACATGAGACTCCTTTGAACTCTGATGCACTGGGGGCTGGTTTTCCAATCTCTCATGAACTCTTTTCTAAATGTGTGATTCTGGTGTGAGCATTGCCCGGGGTCCTTGAGGCCCTTAGGAACTTTGACACACTGGAAGCCTGGTTCTAATGTGATGTGGATGAATCATTGCTATGCTTCAAAGCTGTATGTGGGAGTGCCTGGTTCCCAGGTTTATTTGGGCCTATGAAGGCTCCCTATAGTGTAACTGATACCCTTATGTAATTTATTCGGCTATTCTGGTCTGTAATAACTCTGTAATAACAGATTTGGGGATATTTAGTAAAGCTGGAGGGTTCTTCTTATATCTTTTGTTAAAACTGGGTAGAAATCTTGCCTATAGGGTTTAATTATGCTGATTGAATTATGTGAGTACTATACTGTGTTTAGAAATCCTGCCTATAGGACTTTCATGATCATTTTGATTCTGTATTTTACATTTTTCATACTAGAGATCCTGTTTATAGGACTTTCGCTCAATTTTGTACGTTAGAAATCTTACTCATAGGATCTATACATGTTTCCAACAAATGTGCATTAGCAAGCATGCCTATAGGATCTTGTTGTTTGAATTAACTGTCCTTCCTGACAATCTGTTTAATTTTTGCCCGTACACAGTTAATAGATATCATGCCTATAAGATTTAAATCCATTCAAACCTAAAAATTATGCCTATATGGTTTAAATCAATCCAGCAATAGATATCATGCCTATAGGACTAAAATCAATTTCAAATTTAGAAATCATGCCTACAAGGTTTAAGTCAATTAGAAAGCATGCCTATAGGAAATAAAAATTTATCTTTACGAGTTAAAATCAGTGCTACACCCACAAACCATGTCTATAGGTCTGTAATTGATAAGCTCGTAGAAATCATGCCTACAGGGTCCTGTTGATCGATTCTGAATTCAATCGCTATTGTCAATCACTTAGGCAATATATCTGTAGGACTTAATAATGATTCTGGGCTTATAATTGTGACATATTATTGCCTGAGGTGCCCAGATTCATGCTGAATAAAATCAGTAGGCAAACAAATAGGTCTTAATGCTCGCCTTAACAAAGCTGTCTCTGCACTCTATTTTCTCACATAGATATCCTGCCTATAGGATACCAAAGTTAACGAAGTTCGCTGATTCAATTGCGTGCTTTTGTTGCCAATGTGCGGAGGTCAATGTGAACCCATACTTGTTCTTTATCTGAAAGTCCTATTTGTTTTTGTTTTTCGCCTAGATTTCACAATTTTTAAGTAACATAGGTTGGTCTAGAACCATCCCAAATAGAGGTCCTAATACCTCTAGGACTATAGGTAAGGGACGGGTAGTGCACGCATAAGGAACGAGCTAGAAACTACTAGAACGCTTAAGTAACAACTTAAAGATAGTAATTGGGTAGTAAGGAGATGATAGTTCGTGCGCTAATGCTATAAGTAACACCCCGACTTGAGGGAGTTACAAAGTATTGCATGGAATGATCCTATAGGCTAAATAACTTAGGACCACCCCCCTATACTCTTGTTTGAAATAAATTGAATATTGTATTTGTCCAAATTATTTTCTTCCCTTTTTAGACTAATTCGCTTAACTTAAGTTCGGCCGGGACCCACCGTTGTGGACCTCGAGGGGTTCCTAACACCTTCCCCTCGAGGTAATTTCGAGCCCTTACCCGATCTCTCGTGATGTAAACTGGTACAACATGAGTTATCTGCTTTAGGTGCCCTAACGCACCCTAATCTGTTAGGTGGCGACTCTTCCAATTCCAATTCCCTACTCTCTCAAAAAGGAGTTGTCCCAGAAATGTCGAAACCCGATTTCGCGAGAAAAAGGGAGCGCGACACCGACTATATCTACTCCCTATTTCATGAAAGTCCACGGGGATAAGACCGAATGGAGTTGTTCTCCGGGCTGGCGGATCATCGATGCAAACCGTTGACACTTATCACATCTTTTGACAAACTCCTTAGTATCTTTTTGCATGTTATCCCAGTAGTAACCTGCTCTGATAATTTTGCGAACCAAAGATTCGGTGCCGGAATGGTTCCCATAATTGCCTTCGTGGATTTCTCGAAGAACATAATCGGTGTCTCCTGGCCCCAAACATACCACCAACAGCCCATCGAACGTTCTTTTATACAATGTCCCTTCTTCATCCAATGCAAACCTAGCAGCCTTGGCTCGTAAGGCCCTCTATTCTTTGTGGTCCGATGGGAGTTTTCCATTCTTCAAATAGTTAGTATACTTATTCCTCCAGTCCCATGTTAGGCTTGTTGAATTTATCTCGGCATGACCCTCTTCAACCACTGACCTTGATAATTGGACAACAGCTCCCAGGACGATGACATCTTCTTCGACCGAGGATCCCAGATTAGCAAGTGCGTCGGCTTCGCTATTTTGATCTCGAGGCACATGGTCCAGAGTCCACTCCTTGAAGCGGTGCAGAGTTACCTGTATCTTATCCAAGTACCTTTGCATTCTATCTTCCCGAACCTCGAAGCTTTTATTTACTTGGTTTACGACCAATAGAGAATCACACTTGGCCTCGATGACTTCTGCTCCCAAGCTTTTAGCTAGCTCAAGACCTGCAATCATGGCCTCATACTCGGCCTCATTGTTAGTTAATCTTGGAGTTTTGATAGATTGCCTAATAGTATCACCTGTGGGTGGTTTCAAGACAATGCCGAACCGGACCCCTTCACATTCGAGGCACCATCCGTAAAAAGGGCCCATACCCCCAACATTATACCCGAACTTAATAGGAGTTATTTCCCTACTTCGGGTACGAGGGTCAGCGCAAAATCGGCCACGAAGTCGGCTAGGATTTGAGACTTGATAGCCATTCCAGGTTGATACTCAATATCGTACCCGCTAAGCTAGCCCATTTGGCCAATCGGCCCGATAGTTTGGGCTTATGCAAAACATTTCGAAGGGGGTAAGTGGTCAATACACATATAGGATGACATTGAAAATACGGTTTCAACTTTCGAGATGCGCTTATCAATGCAAGTGCTCATTTTTCTAAGTGATGGTACCTGGTTTCAGCATCTCCTAGAGTTCGGGTTACGTAATAAATAGGAAATTGCGTACCTTGATCTTCTCGAACTAGTACCCCACTCACCGCTATCTCGGACACTACCAAGTATAGGTAAAGCTTTCCATCAGCCTTCGGGGTATGAAGCAAAGGCGGGCTCGATAGATATTGCTTTAATTCTTCTAAGTCTTGCTGACATTCTGGGGTCCATGTGAAGTCCTTTTTCTTTTTGAGCAAGGAGAAGAAACTGTCACGCCCCAAAACCGAGTAGCGCGACCGGCACTCAACCGAGTAAACTCGACTGAGCAAGCCTGTTAGGTTTCATTCACCCAAACTAATTCATGAATATAGAGGAGATGAACTCCATCTATCATACTTTGTAAATATTTCATTAACAACTTCCATTTTGTTTCCATTAACAGTTTTAACCATAATATCCAAAATATTACAATTTTTATAGAAATGAAGAAAAATATATTTGTAAAATACCAATATTTCTAATTTAATTTCCAATACCAAACACCGCCCACAACTTGTCTACGGAGCCTCTAAATACAACTGAAGAGTAATATAGAAATGCCAGCGACAGGGCTCCAGCTATACCTCAAAATAGAAAGTACATGATAAACAATGATATAGGACCCCGAAATGAAGTGGGGCTCACCAAGTCGGCTAAAAAGAGGATACGCCACTAGCTGCGACCAACACTGTATGCTATGGAACCACCTATATCCATTTAAAGATGTAGCACCCCCGGCAAAAGGGACGTTAGTACTGTCGAATAGTACTAGTATGTAAAGGCAAACACCAATCTTAGTAGAATGAACAGTGAAACAAAGAGAAGACGGTCATAATAATCCATAAGTGCTTCACACGAAATATAAAAGAAAACACCAAGTAAGGATCACATAGTTTCTCTTTCAATCTTTCCATCTCTTTAGGTTAATAATCTTTAGTGCCAAGTGCCACAACCCACAATGCCACCGTGTTTTTGCACGGAGTCCGGTCTCGGCCCGACCGGCTAAGCCATCCCAAGTGAGACATATCCAAATTCACAATGATAATCAGAAATCCAACATAAATGCCACAATGTGTACAGCATGGCATCCGATCTCGGCCCGATCGGCTAAGCCATCTCACTTGGGACATAACCTCTTTTAATTATTCATTTAATTCACATTTCTTTCCATCTTCCATAACATGGCACAAACAGCCCCATTTATTAAGTAGTTCTTGGTACTTGGACACATTTTATAATTCAAGTCTTTCCCTTTTTATTTGTTTTAGTAACAGTATCATTTATGTCAATAAGTTCTATCACCCAAGGCATTGCACACATAAGGAAAAGAGCTTGGAAATCATAATCACGTTCTCAAATAGCATGATTACATGGTAAACATTTAGAACAATTACGGAACATAAATCTTTCAACCCAACACATTAAGGCAATCAATTCTAGCATGATCAAGTCAAAATTTACACCAATTATTCGGTCACCAAGAGTTCGATTCTAAGAAGAAGAAAGTTAGCCATACGTACCTCAATAGAGCTTTTAAGCAAATTTACTTTTAGAAGTCATTTTAAGACTGTTGAGTCGAGGCTCATTTCGTAATCTGATTCATATATTTAACTCATTTCATAGGCATCATTAAGCACAATTATAAATGTTGTCTACACTCTATGTCTCCAGTTCATTTAATTCATTTTCAAACATCTTCGTAGTTTACCAACCACTAGACACACTCAATCAAGACATTTGTACGCATACGGGCGGTTAGGAGTATTAAGCAAATCGAGTTTTCCTTACCTAATCGGTACACCACTTTACATTTAAACCACAACTCAAAGCCATACCATGTTAATAAGCAACCCATACTTTAAACATCTATCTTTCAATATAAGGCTCGTTTGGAGTGATCAAGTTTATGAGTTTATAGGGGATAACCCGGAACATAGAAATTAGGGACTCTGAGCCGGTCATACTTAAACTTACGGAAACATTGAATTCAATTCCGAGAGAGAAAGTTTAGCCAACATACCTTGTTTGAGCTTTCCTTAAGTTAGTACAATACACCAACCCTTCTAGCAATAATAATCTATAGAAAGATAGCGGAAATCAATTAATAATTAGAAAGATTTACCATGGTGTAACTCTCTTAGGAATTTCATCAAACACCTAACATGTGAAATAGACTACAAGGTTCTACAATGGAAACTCCTTCTTCCCTCAACCAATTTCAGCAAGAACAACCCCAAAATAGTTCTTTAATCCCACATACTATAGCTTAGTGTCACATGCATGGCCTATTTCTAACCCTACAATATATTTTTGAACTCATAATCTTTTATATGAAATCTTAGAAGTAGGACTTACCCGAAAGGATAGTGAGCTAGAGATGAGCTTCCTTAATTCTTGAGAATTTGTGCAAGATTGGGTGATTGGAAGGCTAGGTTCCCTCTTTCTCTCTCTAAAATGCTCTCCCCTCTCTCTAGATTCAGTAGAAAATAGGCCCAAATGAAGCCCCAAAGCTTATTTATCAAAATGGGGTCGGATATGAAAATTTCCAAAAATGACCCCCTAAGTCAATTATGTGGTGCAATTATGCTATAGCATAATCGTTTTGTGGGCAGCAGAATTGCAGCATATCAATTATGCGACATCATAATCAATATGTGATAGCATAATAGTTTGCTCGTCTCTGCTCCACTTTGCGATGCTTATGTGGTCCGCGGAGCCGTTTTGCGGTTGCAAAATTGATAGCAGATCCAGACTTTGGTAATTTGATAATAACTTTGTGTAGGAATGTCCAAATGACGAACGGTTTCAAGCGTTAGAAACGAGACTCGAAGATCTTTCTTTTGATAGGTTATTCATCATATAACACCATATATATATATATATATATATATATATATATATATATATATGCTCGTTCAAAGTTTAGACTTGTGCGAACTCATTTGGAATTTTAGCCTATTATGTGGTTTTCTAACTTGACTTACACTTATGCCTCTCATTAGACCCCACATTACTTATTATATGACCTATACACTTACTTACCATATCCAATTGATATATATCATTTTAATAACACATAAAATATTATAATTGGCCTACCTGGCACCACGAAATCCTAAATTACTTAGCGAAATTTTTCGAGGCCTTACAGGAACGATGACTCCGATCCGACGACCTCGAAATGAATCGACCCAAGGCAGCTATTCACCCCATTAGTCTTTGCATGGACTTGACACTATCCACGATAGTGATATCTTCTATAGCCTTGATCTTATCGGGGTTGATTTTGATACCTCGATTGGACACCATAAAGCCGAGAAACTTACCCGAGTCAACTCCGAAGGCATATTTCTCCGGGTTAAGCTTCATGTTGTATTTTCTCAAAATTGCAAATGTTTCCTGCAAATGAGCTAAATGGTCCTCTGCGCGCAGGGACTTAACCAACATATCATCAATATAAACTTCCATTGTCTTACCTATTTGTTCTTCGAACATTTTGTTAACTAGGCGTTGGTATGTAGCTCCTGTATTTTTTAGCCCGAAGGGCATAAGTTCCAAACTTAGCAATAAACGAAGTCTTTTCCTGATCCTCCAGGTTCATCTGAATATGATTGTACCCGGAGTAGGCATCAAGAAAGGTTTGATCTTTGGAAAGGGAAAAGAATCTTTTAGACATGCCTTGTTCAAGTCCTTATAATCTACGCACATTCTAAGTTTATATCTTTTTTTAGGAAATACAACTACGTTTGCTAACCACTCGGGATACTTTACCTCCCGAATGGATCCTATTTTAAGAAGTTTGGTTACCTCGTCTTTTATGAAGGCATGCTTTACCTCGGACTGAGGCCTCCTCTTTTTCTTTACCGGCTTGAACCTGGGATCGGTGCTCAGCCGATGTGTGGTGATTTCTGGCGAGATCCCTGTCATATCTAAGTGGTACCAAGCAAAGCAATCCATGTTATCAATAAGAAATTGAATGAGTTTTTTCCTAAGTGAGGGGGTTAATCCCGTTCCCAGGTATACCTTCTTCTCGGGTATGTACTCGATAAAAATGACATGCTCTAGTTCCTCGATAGTTGATTTTGTTGCATCAGATTCTTCGGGAACGACGAAGATTCGAGGAGTAAGGAAATCTCATCTTCATCTTCGATTACCTGTTGCTTTGACTCCATCGAGGCTAGAGGCGGTAACTGCTATTTGGCGGCTTGCTTATCTTTAGGGCTCGACTTCTCCGAGCTTGAAGGATCTGGAACCGGCCCTACTTCCTCGATCGCAAACATCTCTTTTGCAGCATGTTGCTCCCCGTAGACCGTTTTTATCCCTTCCTTTGTTGGGAACTTCATCATCTGGTGAAGAGTTGAAGGCACTGCCCTCGTGTCGTGTATCTATGGTCTCCCGAGGAGTGCGTATAGCTCATGTCACCTTCGATGACATGGAACCTGGTGTCTTGTATGGTGTCGGCTACGTTTACTGGCAAGATAATCTCTCCTTTTGCTGTTTCGCTTTCCATGTTAAAGTCATTCAGCACCCGGGATACGGGTACAATCTGATCTTGCAGGCCAAGTTGTTCCACGACCCTCGATATGATTATGTTCGCCGAGCTACCTGGATCCACTAAAACACGTTTAACTTGAATTTTATTTAAAAGAATAGATATTACCAGGGCGTCGTTATGAGGTTGGGATATGTCTTCTGCTTCCTCCTTGCAGAATGACAGGACGTCCTCGGGCACATAGCTCTAAGTCCGTTTTTCTCTTGTGATTGATACTTTGGTGCGCTTGAACATAGGATGTCGGGGGACGTCGACTCCGCCAATGATCATGTGGATTACATGTTGTGGTTATTCTTGTTCATTTTTCCTTGCATCTCTCTCCCTGAAGTGATTCTCAGCCCGATCACTTAGGAATTATCTAAGGTGGCCCTCGTTGAATAATCGAGCCACTTCTTCCCTCAGCTGCCTGCAATCTTCCGTTCGATGACCATGTGTGCCATGATACTTGCACATCAAGTTCGGGTTTCTTTGAGAAGGATCGGTCTATATTGGCCTGGGCCACTTGGTGTCTTTGATTCTCTCGATAGCTGAGACAATCCCTGATGCATCTATACTGAAGTTGTACTTTGATAATCGAGAAGCCTCAGCGGGGTCGGTGTGTTTGTCGAACCCACTCTTACTCATGAGTCCCCGAGAACTTTGGCCTCGATCGCTTCTCCGATCGCTCCGAGGAGTGTTACGGCTCGGGCCGCTGTTTCTTCGGTCGGTATATGGCTGATATCGTTCTTTGTTGAATCTAGATCCCCGATCTATGTCCTCGGGGGCTTGGCTGCGAATCTGTTAGGATGAACTAAACCCGAAGGGGCTCCTAACTAATCGTCTTCGACCCTGATTTTTTACTGGTAACGATTGTGTACATCCGACCATGTCACTGTTGGATATTCGATTAAGTTCTGCTTTAACTGTCGAGATGCAATCGAGCTACTTTCATTCAAACCCTGTATAAAGGCCTGTACTGCCCAGTCATTGGAGACCGGCGGCAATTCCATCATTTCCATCTGAAACCTGGACACGAACTCCCTTAGCATCTCATCATTCCTTTGCTTTATTTTGAAAACATCCGATTTTCTTGTGGACACCTTTATGGCCCCGGCATGGGCTTTAACGAAGGCGTCTACTAGCATGGCAAATGAATCAATAGAGTTAGGAGCTAAGTTGTGATACCAAGTCATAGCTCCTTTTGAGAGTGTTTCTCCAAACTTTTTCAACAATAATGATTCGATTTCATCATCATTCAAGTCATTTCCTTTGATTCCGCAAGTGTATGAAGTAATATGCTCGTTGGGATCGGTTGTTCCGTTATACTTGGGTATATCGGGCATGCGAAATTTCTTAGGGATGGGCATTGGAGCTGCGCTCTCAGGGAATGGTTTTTGTATGGATTTTTTGGCATCTAAACCTTTCAAGACGGGAGGTGCCCCCGGTATCTGGTCTACACGGGAGTTATAAGTCTCCACCTTCTTATCATTGTCTTCAATTTTCTTTTCTCCGGACTCGATCCTCTTAGTGAGATCTTCGAGCATTTTCATAATCGTGGGGTCAGTCCCCTAGCCGTTTAAATTAGACCTTTCTGGCGTTGGCTCAGCACATCGATTGTTTTCATGTTCAGCTACGCTCGGGGTTTTATTTTGATTTTGGAGTTGAGCGATGGCGATTTGCTGAGCCTGCAGCATCTCGAATATTACTTGGAGACTGACTTCCCCATCTCCTACTCCTCGCTTTCCTTGGTCCCCTAGTCGGGCTTCCCTCCGTGCATTCCCTACGGGGTCTGTGCCCGAATCCGTGTTTAGAGCGTTATGCGAGCCGATATTTGTTGACACCCAATTTTTCCCTATATATTTTCAATATGCAAAATATTTTCAAAATAGCATATATATATATATATATGCATATATAAGTATGTCCAAGCATTTTATTGTTTTTTCCCATAATTTTTAAGGTTTTTAAATTGATTTATTTTCTTTTTTTTCATCCATAAAATCCCAATAATTATGTCCAAAATTATTATTTGGGTAATTCATCTATTGGATTTTCATATTTATGCCAAAATGTGGCTAAAATAGTTTTTACAAATTCATTTAGTATTTTTAAAGCTAAATTGCACATAATTGCAATATTAGCCATTTTATGGTTTAATTGTGTCTTATATTCATAAAATTGAGCCTGGTATTTTTAAATTGTTAATTATGTGTTATAAAGCATTTTAGTACTTTTCAATTTATTTTCAGAAACCATTTACTATTTTTTTAAAAATTAAAAAAGGGAAAAGTGGCTATTTAACTCGTAGCCACATTTGGCTTTCAATTATAACCCAAATCAGACCCCAATTCCAAACCCAATTAAACCCATCGGACCAGGCCCAAACCCAATTTCATAAACTGACCCACCTACCCCGTTTAATCTGGACCGTTGATCATTCGGATCAACGGTCCCATTCACCCTTCCATAATTAAACCCAAATGACCCCTTAACCTAACTCATTTCTCACCACCCGTCGCCCTTGAATCCCTCTCCTCTCAATTCTCTTTGCAGCCTCACATAAACCCTAGCCGCCGCCGCCCAATTCCACCCTGATTCCTTTCAATCCCTACCTAATCCACGGACTCCCATGGCGTTTTGAGACGTGTACTCGTCTCCTATGTCTGCTGGTTACCTATTTTCGTGATTCCATGGACAGATCTCGAAGAGATCTAGTCCAGCCTTGGTTCAACTTCTATCTCTAGTCTTTTTTCGGTCATCCATGGCTGTTCAAGTCAGATCCTTGACTTTTCCGGCTAGATCGGTAACTTTTCAAAGTCTTTCTCACTTTCTCTGGGTTCTTTGAAACCCTAGCTTTAAGATCTTTTCGATTTTCTTTCAGATCTATCTTAGATCTGTGCTTGTTATGAACTTCTTAGTATTTTCTCAAAGGTTCTCCGATTTTCTTTAAAAGTAACTCTTCATTTTCAAATTAGGGTTTCCTAAACTTTTCTTCGATTTTCAGTGTGTTTTTATGATTTTACTATGTTTGTCCATGTTTGATGCTACCTGATTCATCGTGCTGAAAGCCCTAAGTGTTTTGGCTCTACCTAGGTTTCTGAAACTCTCTTGGTTTATTTTATGCGCATGTTTGGTTCGATTAAGTTCTTTGTGTTTGAATCTTTTTGTCTTGTTTGACTTATCTGATTCTGAGTTCTTACCTTTTCAACTCAGCTCTATCAAAACCCTAATTTCTTAAAAGGTTTTTCCTTACTTATTGCTATGAGCTTGAAGACTTTACTTGTTTCTGTTTGTTGATCTCCTTTGCATGTTACTATGTTTTCTTCACTTTTGATTCTATGTGACCACTTGACCCTGTTGCCCACTGTGCTTCGCGTAGGTTTTCTTTACTACTGAATCCTAGCTTACCGCTGCTACTACTGTATGTTTGTGTTGCTTCTTTTTGTCAACATGTCTGACCCTGCATGCCTGTTCATTCCTTGCTATTTATATGTTGAGGTGCAGAATCAAGAGACTTTCTTGATTGATTCTGATTCCCTCAATGTTGCGACTGATTGCAAAAGGTTTTCTTACGAACCCTAACTTTATTCGTTTGTTTAAATTGAATGATCCCCTTCCTTAATTACTGTGATGTTTTACCTCGAATCCTTTTCCAAAATTAAGCATATTTTTGTACTTAGACTCAGTCATTTACTTCATACTTTTACTGCCCCCTTATATGGCAATAATCAATCCGTCCCCAAACTGATTTCTTTCCTTAATTAAATCTGTTAGTATCGTTAAGCAGTGATTCCTTAATTAAAGGGAATCACTTGTGTTAATTGATTTTGATTGTGATTATTTCCGTGTTTGTGTCAAGGCTTTACTTATTACCTTATTCTTCACTCGTTTTCAAAACTATAAATACCCTACCCTCCCTTCTTTCGAAAAAAAAAAGAGAACAATCTGAGTTCAGAACACACACTTACACGCAAAACTCTCCCTTTCTCTACTACTACTTGTGCTATTGTTTTTTCTAGCCGGCTGAAAGCCAAGGCTAGACTGTGGAATCTTGCTTACTTTTCCTTTCTGCACTTTGCTTCTCTACTGGTATGTCCTAGTTAATTTTCAAGCCTCAACAACAACATGCTTTCTTTAGTTGCTTCAGTTTCTCATTCTTGTCTACTTCTGCTTATGTTTCCTGCAGTCAAGTTATGTTATTAGCATGCTGTAATATGTTTTCTGCCCCTTTTAAATTAATGCTTCTCTACGTGTGTACTCTGTCAGTCACTTGTCGTGTACATGCTACCTTATGAATCTCAAACCCCCATACCCCCTATATGTGTTTGTGTTCCTTTGGTTGGTTTGTGGCCATGCCAGCATCAGCTATTGTTGTGCATGACCAAACCAGATCCTTGTTGGGGTCATACAATGTATCCCCAAAATCCCTTGACCCTTTTGTATGACCACTGATTCTGTGTAGTTTTGAGTTTTACTGTTACAATTGATTTCAATCACCTATGTCACTAGTTACTTTCAAAATGGACTATCAGTTCAGTTTTTTAAATAAATCTCTTTCAACATGTGTTCTGCACTTTCACTATACTCTTAGAATCTAGGTTCTGCCCCTCTTGTGTGAGCCTAGCCTTGGGACCCTTGAGCTCCCTCCGAACTTGGACACATAAGGGATGGCCCTTCCACACTACACCCATTCTGTTTGGTTATGCAAATCTGGGTGTGAGCACTGCCCCGGATCCCTCGAGGTCCTTGGGGAACTCTGACACACCCAGTTATGAGAAAGGCTTTGAAATATAGGCATTGAAGTGGTTCATTACATAACTCAGAGAGGAAGTCAAGATCAGGCTTCCTTTGGTTGTAATTTCTTATTTCTGCACTTCTTTTGTAATCCAATCATTTGGCCTGTAATAATTTGTAAACAAGTATGGGGTTGGCTAGTGAAAAGGGCCGGGAAATATGCATGTTTTAGCTGTTAAAAGGGTAGAAAGCATGTTACTAGATTTACATTTCTACTTGCGCAATAGAATCCACGCTTAGGACCCATCTCATGCATTAGAGACCCTGTTCCTTAGGATTTACACTTATCATTTTAGCATGTCCATTTCACTATCATACCACTTAGCAATTCCTGCATTAAAAGTATTAATAACCAGTATTTCTGCAATCATGTTCCCACTGCCATGTACACTCAGAGATCCTGTTTTAGGCTAAACAACATTAACAAATATATCATCTCTGCATATCCCAGTTCCAAACACTGTAATATTATGCATATAGAAATCCTGTTTAGGATCCTGCATATGTGCATCATTCTGCACCTCTTTTCATTTAGATACCATGTCTTTAGGATCTCACTTATAGTCGCTTAAGCAAACTTAGGCTAATTACGAATGCATGAAAAGGAATAAAAAACAATTTCATTTAATCCTTACGATTAACCAGCAATAAATTCTGTCTGTTGAACACCTAGAACAGCATGTTTAGGTAATAACCATAGTCTCCAACTGTCAGTAATATTGAATAACTTCTGAATCCTGTTCACGCCTAGGCAAGCCTTAGGTAATTACTTAAATAACACTGAAACTGCCTTTGCTTAAGTACCAACTGCTACAACCAACAGGCAGGCCTGATTCGGACTTCTTTTCTGAGTTATATAACGAATCTGGTTCTGATTCAAACTCCCTGCTTTAGGATTTAAAAATTCAGACCTTAACTGCGTTTAAGTCATGTTGTTTATATGCATTATTTGCGGAGGTATACATGAGCCTTTTAATTGTTTATATGTTTCCCCTCTAAATGCAGTTCTACTTGTTTTGTATGTCGCCTTAGCATTTTACCTTGAACATAACAGTCAACTTAGAACCTCCTTCTTATAGGTATAGTAGTCCTAAATTCCTCCGGGACTAATAGGAATGTGACGGGTAACAGCATGCAATAGAGGTCGAGACCGATCCTCGCTTTAATACCTTCACGGGGTGGGAAGGGTAGATATGGATATGATGACCGGTGAGCTAATACCACGTGTAGCCCCTCTTTTGAGGAGTGATTACCGGGTATTGTATTGATGTGATCCATATTACAAACAAACCTAGGACCCCCTTTCATTCATCAGCATGTTTAGATTGTAACTTTTTTTAAAACCTTGCTTTTTTCACTGTTTTTAAACAAACACTTGTGTATTTAATTTCAAAACCCCCTATTACTTGAGCCTTATTTGTTTACTTGTTAATTGCACAAATTCACAAAAACTATCTGGCCGGGAACCACACTAGTGGATCCTGAGGGGTGCCTAATACCTTCCCCTTGGGATAATTTCAAGCCCTTACCCTCTCTCTGGTTACCAACATAGTTGTAGTTGAACCCCATAGGTGCCCTAACGCACCTTAAAATCGTTAGGTGGCGATTCTTCAAAATTGCAAAACCCCTTTCGCAAAAGGATAGAGTTGGCCCAACCAAATGTCATAAACCTGATTTCGCGAGAAAAAGAAGGCGCGACAGCATGGCGACTCTGCTGGGGATTTTAGGCTTTTACCATTTCGGATTGTTCTTGTGAATTTGTACCTCTCCCTATGTGCAATTATTTGTTTAATTCCTTTAAGCATTTAATTTCTTCTTTAGAAGCAAAACTGACATGTCTTCCTTGTTTTCTTTCCTTTATTGCTTTAAATTATGAAACTGTTGTATTTATCGCTTTCTTAATGTGCAAATACATGTCAACATGCTTTTTAATTATTTCATAATCATGCTCAACATCATACTCCACTCGTGCCAAAACAAATACTATAGCAACGCTTATAATGAGTGGTTGCGCTCTTCCTATATCATTACCCCCTAAATTCAGAAAGGCATATTTGCGGTAAAACTAGTCGATCAGCGGTGCAGTCGACAGTTCTGAGCCTTCCCCATTGAGTTGTCCGCTCAAGGGTACCAATCTAAGACCCCATAGAAAACTTACTCTGTTCAAATTGTGCATGCATCATGGTCAAACCTAGCCGGATAAGTTATGTTGTCCACATAATGATCCTTTAAGATAGCCTTGTCCAAAGTTCGTTGGGTTTCCCTAAACCCAAAACGGACGTCGTCATGTTCTGTGCATTTATTTGGAGAACTAGATTGCTTCGTGCTAATCATTGATATTAAATAGTCGAGTCCGGTGGGGGAAGGGTCTAACCATATTTGCCTTGCAGAAATATGAGGCACGAAGTCCCCAGATTCGGCATGGTCACCAACATCCACCCAAGATTGCTAAGCTGGTGGAAAGATTTACACTCTAGTGACCAAAATCTCGTCAGAAAATATCTGGGAGATCTACCATCCCTCCTGGATATCCAACCTAATAACATGATCATAGAAGCTGCCACATTGTTTTGGGATTGTGAAAGGGCCGTATTCTGCTTTGGGAGCATTGAAATGACACCTTTGCTGGAGAAGATAGGGGGACTGACCGGTCTAATATGGGAAACTCCAGGCTTGCTAATGCTTGAGAATCACAAAGGTAAGGGCTTCCTTAAAATGATGGGTTTGAAGAAGAATCCAGAATTAACATGCCTGAAGGAATCATACATCCCTTTTGACTACTTGTATGAAAGGTACGGTCACATCAAATCTTACCGTACCTACTCTGGCGAGTTTGCCATCACATCCTTGGGACACGTCCATCCCAGGGTTTTCGTCTTCATATTTGCTTCCTGGGTCTGATTGTATTTCTGATGAAGAAAGGTAGAATTCATACTAGGTTGGCTATGGTAACCAAAACCCTAATGGAAGGGATTGATGGGCAAGCATCCAGCATTGTACCCATGATTATTGCAGACATATACCGAGCCTTAGAGAAGTGTCAATAAGGAGCGAAACACTTCGAAGGCTGCAATCTGCTATTTCAACTGTAGCTCATAGAGCATCTCCAAAAGGGCGAATATCGATAAGAAATTTGGCGTAGGGACTAGGATGATCACATCACTTTCCATCATCCAAAGCGAATGAATTACATCCCCGACATGTTCGCTCAGCCTGAGGATACTAAAGGATGGGTTGAGCTATTTGATAATCTGACCGAAGAACAAGTTCAATGGATGTTCGAATGGTTTCCGACAGAGGAGTTCATCGCCCGATCCAGAGATGCACCTTTCCTGATACTAATTGATCTCAGGGGAACCTACCCTTATGTCCCTCTTCAAGTTATGAGGCAAGCTGGTAGGAAGTAAGTCATACCCAGGGTCGACAAGATGAGCCATTTTCGAGCCGACTTCCAGAACGATGATAGTCCCTGCAAGTTCCAAGCCCAACACATGTGGCATTGCAAGATCGTAATGGGGAGAGACACCATAGAGCCAGACAGATATCATGCCGACTATACTCCTTTCTATTCAGGTTGGTTGGAAGACAATCATGATGGTTTGGGCCAGCCGGGGTTTGTTCGAGGCCACAAGATTATAGATGAAAAGGCCGAGGCGCAAGTCAAGTACAACCAGCTACGCAAAAGGATCCGTGAGTGCAAAAGTGAACATCGCGAAATACAAGAGTACAACCAGAAGTTGATCGAGGAATGGAAAGACATGGCTACCAACGCCAACAAAAGGTCGGGATACTTGGAGCAAGGCATAGTGGAACTGGAAAGAAAGTTTCTCAAAAGGGTTGAAGATTGTCAAGAGGCTAAAGGGGCTGAAGGTGGATATCTAGCCAGAGCGTACCTGTTGCTAGGACTTCGCGATTTGGGGAAGCTGTTCGAAGGAGCCAAGGATTCTGAATCTGGGGAAGGTCCATCTGGGACCAAGTAAATAGGAGTTTATCATTTTCGGTTTAAAATGTAACAAGGCCAATGGCCATTAGTAACATTTACTTCTTGTTTATTAATGTTGATTTGGGATTCGTCTTATTTTTATCAATGAAATGAGGCATTTAGCATTCCAAGTTCTCCAAATCAACTTGTCGCTAGGACCACCTCAGGCACAACGAGGTTCCCAATTTAGGACACGTTTTACATTCCTGCACTATGTGTTTAAATATTGCAATACTTTTTATGATCCTCACTAACTTGGTTACCTTTTTGTTTTGTTATTCCCCTCCCCAAAGGTTAGTTCGTGCACTCTGGCAACATCATCTTATTCCACGAGATCCAGGGTCCCTCCACCCACTCCTCCTCTTAGTCCTTCTAAGAACAAGCACAAAAGCAAGATGAAAGATTTGAAAAACATCCGAAAAGAGAACACAACAGCAGAGGCCACTGATGGCCATGGTATTTGGGTTCCCAACGAAAATGTGTCACAACTTGAGCAGAAATTGTTGAAGTTTTAGGAAGAGCTCGATCAGGTTCGAAATCTGGCCAACCTATCATTTTCCCTCAGCACCCTAGACGCCAACTTCCCCAATGTTCAAAACCCCACATCGCCTCATAACATCCCAAAGCAACCGAATCATCCTACTGCTCCAACAAAGAACCAATGTAACACTTGCCACACCCCAAACAACGCTCCACTACTCATCCCAGAGCCTCAAAACTCCGCAAATGACCATTTCCATGCCCATACACCAGGCCACCATAACAATCCCATCTACGTAGAGACCATGCCACTCTCCACCCAACCTATATCTTGCACACCTGAGTCCGATGAAAAGGATATACTCATCAGAAACTTGGCTGAGGAACTTAAGAAACTAACCAGCCGAATTCAGGGTGTCGAAGGAAGCAAAGCGATCGAAGGGTTGAACTATGAGGACCTCTGCATACAACCGGATGTCGAACTGCCTGAGGGGTACAAACCTCCTAAGTTCGAGATGTTTGATGGTACAGGTGATCCAAGGGTCCATCTGAGAACATACTGCAATAAGCTGGTCGGAGTAAGAAAAGATAAAAGGATCCGCATGAAGCTGTTCATGAGAAGTCTGAAAGGAGATGCGCTATCTTGCTACATCAGCCAAGATCCCAAGAAGTGGTCGAGCTAGGTAGGTATGGCATCTGATTTTATGGATAGGTTCAGGTTTAATACAGAGAACGCGCTAGACGTGTTCTATATCCAGAATCTAAAGAAGAAGCCCACGGAGACATTTCGCGAGTATGCTACTCGGTGGAGGTCTGAAGCTGCTAAGGTCAGACCCGCCTTAGAATAAGAACAAATGAACAAGTTCTTTGTCCGGGCTCAAGACTCGCAATACTATGAACGATTGATGGTGATTGAGAACCATAAGTTTTCCGACATTATCAAATTGGGGGAACGAATTAAAGAAGGCATTAAGAGCGGTATGGTTACAAACTTCAAGGCCTTGCTAGCTACAAATAAGGCCTTGCAGTCTGGTGGTGTGTCTAAGAAGAGGGATGTAGGGGCCGTGATGGTTGCACAAAGGACCAAGTCTCCCCTCAAATCCTAAACTTACCCAACACCTCCACTCACATATCAGCCCACCCCAAATTACCAAGCACCTTCACCCTCATACCAAGCTCCACCACCAACTTATCAGTCACCTCCACCTCCTACATATTAACCTACTTCACCCAGATACTCCCAACCCGCTCATGTCTACCAAACCTATAATGCTCAACCATCCCACTATCAATCACCTCCTGCATGCCAAAACTTCCCTAGACCTCGACCTAATTTTGATTGAAGACCTCCAAAACAATATACAGCCATCGCCGAACCTATTAACCAGTTGTATGAGAGACTCAAAGCTGCTAGTTATGTCACCCCATCCCTGCTACGACCCCTGAGAATCCTTCTCAGTGGGTTAACCCAAACAAGTCTTATGCATACCACTCCGGCATGAAAGGACATACCATCGATGAATGCCGCTCTTTAAAAGACAAGATACAGTCTCTGATTGATAACAAAGTCATTGTAGCAAAGGAAGTAGAGGATGATTGGGATCCCGAAGGATCCATCGGGTTGATCGCAGAAGGTGATGACCCAAAGAAACCAGCAGTTACTCTCAATCCGATTATAGTCCAGATCCAGCCGTCTGAGGACAATAAGGTAGATGTGTCTATACCTCTTGAGTTTGAAGCAGCGCCATCAGCACCATTTGAGGTTGCGGTCTTGCCACCCAAAGAACATATTCCATTCGAAGTGAAGGTAGCCGCACCGATCCTAGTGGTGATGTCCACCATGCCGCCATTCTACACAAAGGTCGTACCCTAGGATTATACAGCCAAGGCAAGAAGGAAGGGTAAGGTCAGAATTGAAGAGACTGTCGTAGCCCAGGGTATGACAAGAACTGGTAGGGTCTATACCCCTGAACACCTAGCTGAATCAAGCAAGCAGGCCTCCAATCGGCCTCCCGTCATTGAGACAGGTCCGGATGACCTTTGGAGGAAAATACAAGCCAAAGAGTATTCGGTCATCAACCAGTTAAACAAGACGCCAGCACAAATATCCATCCTCTCGTTGCTGCAGAATTCTAAAACACACAAGAATGCTCTATTGAAGGTGCTGAGTGAAGCGTACGTACCAAGTAACATCACTGGCGGGGAAATGGCTAATATGGTGGGACAAGTGCTAGAAAGCCATAAAATCACCTTTTATGAGGACGAGCTGCCACCTGAGGGGCTGGGGCACAATAAGGCACTACACATCACCGTGCAATGCGAAGACTATTTCATCACCAAGATCCTGATCGATGGGGGTTCTAGCCTTAACATATGTCCTTTGGTAACACTCAAGAAGTTGGGCAAAGGGCTGCACGAGATAAAGGATGGAGCAATCAATGTGAAAGCTTTTGATGGTTCCCAGAGGTCCACCATTGGTGAGATTATTCTATGCTTGCAGATGGGACCGACCTGGTTTGATGTCGATTTCCAAGTAATAGATGTGCCAGCGTCTTACAACTTACTACTGGGACGTCCATGGATTCACGCTGCTGGGGCCGTAGCATCAACACTGCATCAGGCAGTGAAATTCGAATGGAATCACCAGGAGGTGATCATTCACGGCGACGGTAGCAACCCTATATACTATCGCCAAGCCATTCCAGCAATCGAGGGAAGAAGGAAACTAGGCGGAGAAACTTACCACCACATCGAGTGGGTCAATGCTGTCGACAAAGACAAATGGTGGGATAATAAAATCGAGAGTATACTGAATTGGAGGTACGAACCTGGCAAAGGGCTCGGCAAGAATCTCCAAGGAATCTCTAAGCCCATAAAGCTCAAGAAACATGGCACTACTTTCGGTTTGGGATACGAATACACCTGGGAGGAGTTCAATAACTGGATTCCACCATGGAGCGGTCTTTACTATCCACTAGTGCAGCCAATACCGCATCTGGAGCAGACTTTCCAACAAGCTGACGTTATTTATGGGTCAGATGAAGAAGAAGCGCTTGCAACAATGAAGAACTTGTTCTTAGAAGACAGTGCTATGGGCTGTTGTGTTATTCTCGAGGAGGAGGGGGAGGAAGGTCCTTCCATACAAGCTGTGAGCAGAGGAGTTTACCTCAACAGTTGGACCATCAGGACCACCAGAGCCCGACGAGCCTCGGGGTAGCAAGGCTAAAACAAGCACTATTCACTGTTTTATTTACTGAATGATTTTCTTTTCGCATTTTTTTTTTCGCAATAAGATCTTCAATGTTCGAAACAATTATTCAATTTATCAAAAGCATGTTTGATTTTTACAATGAATTAATATTTATTTTTATCATTACTTTACCAATACAGCATTACTATTACTTATCTTGATGAGCCAATGACTGTGACATGCAATGAGACAACGCAATAAATGGACATTGATTCGGAAGAAGATGACATACCTGATGAGATTGTCAAAGAAGTTGAGAACTTTGAGAACAGACCTAAGTCCAACCTGGATGAGACCGAAATTGTCAACCTCGGAGATGCAGAAAACGCCAAGGAAACGCGAATCAGCGTTCACCTATCGCCATCAGAAAAGAACGAATACACAGAATTTCTAAAGGAATATGAGGACATATTCGCCCGATCGTATGATGACATGACTTATCTAAGTACGTCTATTGTGGCTCACACCAATCGAACCTGCCGCTTCCAACGAAAATAGGTTCATTCTAGTAGCCATCGACTATTTCACCAAATGGGTCGAAGCAGCATCTTACAAAGCAGTGACTAAGAAAGTCGTGGCAGATTTTGTCCGCGACCACATTGTCTGTCGATTCGGTATCCCAGAGTCAATCATCACTGATAATGCCTCCAATCTCAACAGTGACTTGATGAAAGCCATGTGTGAAACTTTCAAGATCAAACACAAGAATTCCACAGCCTACAGGCCCCAGATGAATGGAGCTGTGGAAGCCGCCAACAAGAATATCAAGAAGATATTGAGGAAAATGATAGAGAAGCATAAACAATGGCACGAGAAGTTATCATTTGCTCTATTGGGGTATCGCACCACAGTCCGCACATCAACCGGGGCAACCCCTTATATGATAGTTTATGGTACAGAAGTCGTCATTCCCGCTGAAATAGAAATTCCTTCCCTAAGGATCATACAGGAAGCTGAGCTCAAGGACGCGAAATGGGTGAAGAGTCGTTATGAGCAGCTGGCCCTTATAGACGGAAAGAGAATGAATGCAGTTTGCCATGGTCAACTCTATCAGAACAGAATGTCCAGATCCTTCAACAAAAGAGTCAAGCCAAGACAGTTCACACCAGGACAGCTGGTGTTAAAGAAAATTTTCCCGCATCAAGACGAAGCCAAAGGGAAGTTCTATCCCAACTGGCAGGGCCCATACATGGTTCACCAGGTTTTGACAGGAGGAGACCTCATACTTGCAGAAATGGACGGAGAAGTCTGGCCAAAGCCGATTATTTCAGATGCAATCAAGCGTTACTATGTGTAATCCTTATGCTTTCCTTACATGATGTAAATTGAACTACGCCTGACCTGATTCCCATTTAAAAGGGGATACGTGGGCAACCCTATGGGTTCGGTCACAATTCAATAAAAAATTCATTTCCCCCGCAATTGGAAACTGTGGCAGAATTTTGACGAAGACCCTCAAAATTCCGAAGTAATTTCAGCCGATCATCGCACGAGCAAAAGTCAGAAACGACAACCTATCAAACTGGGGCAGAATTTTGAGGAGGACCCTCAAAATTTCGTAGCAAGAGAGGTTGCAATGTCTCGAACCACGTCACAGTCGTCGGTTCATCTAAAAACTGTTTTAATTATACATTTATGTCATACCTTTACAAAATCATGCATGTTTATCATCGAAACTGCTTTGTTTAGCAACTCTACCCCAATGATGCAGACAGTATCGCGGATCAAAGCAGAACGAGTCAAGCAAAGCCGGCGGGGATACGAACTAACCTTTCCCCCTTAACAAAACTCACGATTTTTCTTTGGACGCATGCACAAGGATGGCAAAATCATTAAAACATACTGCACACTCATGGAACAAACAAGAATACGACTCTCTTCACCGTTACACTTGTCAACATTTGCTATCTGCACACCCGTGATGCCCCGTATGTCACAATGCTCCCAGTAATCACAACTTCGCGATATGCTATCAGCTAAGAAAACTCTACTGTCATTTGTTATCTTATTACTTGCATAATGCTACCATTCTGCCTTCCAACTTGCATAAGGCTACTATTCTGCCTTCCGAGGTTAAGCTCTACCTCTATCTGCATCTGCATTGCATAAGGCTACCATTCTTCCTTCCAACTTGCATAAGGTTACTATTCTGCCTTCCGAGGTTAAGCTCTACCTCTATCTGCATCTGCATTGCATAAGGCTACCATTCTGCCTTCCAACTTGCATAAGGCTACTATTCTGCCTTCTGAGACTGAACGTTGTCTCCATCTACATTGCACGGCTAAAAGATCGCCACATTGCACAACTGAAAGATCGCCATATTGCACAACTGAAAGATCGCCACATTGCACGGCTGAAAGATCGCCACATTGCACGGCTGAAAGATCGCCACATTGCACGGCTGAAAGATCGCCACATGCCACTGCATCCTTCATGGGCTGAAATATCGCCAACTCATCCAAAGGCGTCATCATTCGGAGGCACCATCTTCATAGCCCGAGAACACCATGTCATGGCCCGAGGATTTTCTTTCCATCTTTTGCATATCATCATTCAAAGGCATCATGGTTCGGAGGCACCATCCTCATAGCCCGCGAACGTCATTTCATGGCCTGCGAATCCTTTATTATACGCTTCATGGCCCAGGACATCATGGTCTAAAGACGTCATCTTAACCATCCAAAGACAGCATTCATGGTCCAACGGGAATTTGCATCATGTCTAAATTTATGCACAATATATGCTTGTATTGCTTATTTGCAGGTAAACCGGCAAGCAACAACCATCCCGGCAGGACCGGTTCCGCTCCAGTGCCCGCAGCCATATCAAACCTAACCATTCCCGTAAGTTGTCCACTCACCCAGCCCTAGATATTGCATTCGTTCTTGGAAAGTATCCGTCGGCATACTCCGCCGACAGACCCTGAACTACATACGGCCTGATTCCTGTAATATCAGGGATATGTAGGCAGCTCGGAAGCCAGGATGAGGCCTAAACCTCTTCAAAATCGTTTCGCTCGGTCAAAATTGGCCATCATTTCTTTACCCGAAAACTCTTTCATCCTTCCCGGGTAAAGAGGGGCAGCTGTTGACACCCAATTTTTCCCTATTTATTTTTAATATGCAAAATACTTTCAAAATAGCATATATATGCATATATATAAGTATGTCCAACCATTTTATTATTTTTCCCATAATTTTTAATGTTTTAAAATTGATTTATTCCCTTTTTTTCATCCATAAAATCCCAATAATTATGTCCAAAGTTATTATTGGGTAATTCATCTATTGGATTTTCATATTTATGCCAAAATGTGGCTAAAATAATTTTTACATATTTTTACAAATTTATTTAGTATTTTTAAAGCTAAATTGCACATAATTACAATATTAGCCATTTTTAAGGTTTGATTGTGTCTTATATTCATAAAATTGAGCTTGATATTTTTAAATTGTTAATTATGTGTTATAAATCATTTTAGTATTTTTCAATTTATTTTCAGAAACCATTTACTATTATTTCATAAATTAAAAAAGGAAAAAATGGCTATTTAACTCGTAGCCACATTTGGCTTTCAATTATAACCCAAATCAGACCCCAATTCCCAACCCAATTAAACCCACCGGACCAGGTCCAAACCGAATTTCATAAACTGACCCACCTACCCCGTTTAATTTGGACCGTTGATCATTCAGATCAACGATCCCCATTCACCATTCCATAATTAAACCCAAATGACCCCTTAACCTAACTCATTTCGCACCACCCGCCGCCCTTGAATCCTTCTCCTCTCAATTCTCTCTGCAACCTCACATAAACCCTAGCCGCCGCCACCCAATTCTACCTTAATTCCTTTCAATCCCTACCTAATCCATGGACTCTCATGGCGTTTTGAGACGTGTACTCGTCTCCTATGTCTACTGGTTACCTATTTTCGTGATTCCATGGACAGATCTCGAAGAGATCTAGTCCAACCTTGGTTCAACTTCTATCTCTGGTCTTTTTTCGGCCATCCATGGATGTTCAAGTCAGCCCTTGACTTTTTCGGCTAGATCGGTAACTTTTCAAAGTCTTTCTCACTTTCTCTAGGTTCTTTGAAACCCTAGCTTTAACAGCTTTTCGATTTTCTTTCAGATCTATCTTAGATCTGTGCTTTTTATGAACTTCTTAGTGTTTTCTCAAAGGTTCTCCGATTTTCTTTCAAAGTAACTCTTCATTTTCAAATTAGGGTTTCCTAAACTTTTCTCCGATTTTCGGTGTGTTTCTATGATTTTACTATGTTTGTCCATGTTTGCTGCTACCTGATTCATCGTGCTGAAAGCCCTAAGTGTTTTGGCTCTACCTGGGTTTCTGAAACTCTCTTGGTTTATTTTATACGCATGTTTGGTTCGATTAAGTTCTTTGTGTTTGAATCTTTTTGTCTTGTTTGACTTATCTGATTCTGAGTTCTTACCTTTTCAACTCAGCTCTGTCAAAACCCTAATTTCTTAAAAGGTTTTTCCTTACTTATTGCTATGAGCTTGAAGACTTTACTTGTTTATGTGTGTTGATCTCCTTTACCTGTTACTATGTTTTCTTCACTTTTGATTCTATGTGACCACTTGACCTTGTTGCCTACTGTGCTTCGAGTAGGTTTTCTTTACTACTGAATCCTAGCTTACCCCTACTGCTACTGTATGTTTGTGTTGCTTCTTTTTGTCAACATGTTTGACCTTGCATGCCTGTTCATTCCTTGCTATTTATATGTTGAGGTGCAGAATCATAAGCCTTTCTTGATTGATTCTGATTCCCTCAATATTGCAACTGATTGTAAAAGGTTTTCTTACGAACCCTAACTTTATTCGTTTGTTTAAATTGATTGATCCCCTTCCTTAATTACTGTGATGTTTTACCTCGAATCCTTTTCCAAAATTAAGCATATTTTTGTACTTAGACTCGGTCATTTACTTCATACTTTTACTACCCCCTTATATGGCAATAATCAATATGTCCCCAAACTGATTTCTTTCCTTAATTAAACCTGTTAGTATCCGTTGAGCAGTGACTCCTTAATTAAAGGGAATCACTTGTGTTAATTGATTTTGATTGTGATTATTTCCGTGTTTGTGTCAAGGCTTTACTTATTACCTTATTCTTCACTCGTTTTCAAAACTATAAATACTCTACCCTCCCTTCTTTCGAGAAAAAAAGAGAGAACAATCTGAGTTCAGAACACACACTTACACTCAAAACTCTCTCTTTCTCTGCTACTACTTGTGCTACTGTTTTGTCTAGCCGGCTGAAAGCCAAGGCTAGACTGTGGAATCTTGCTTACTTTTCCTTTCTGCACTTTGCTTCTCTACTGGTATGTCCTAGTTAATTTTCAAGCCTCAACAACAACATGCTTTCTTTAGTTGCTTCAGTTTCTCATTCTTGTATACTTCTGCTTATGTTTTCTGCAGTCAAGTTACGTTACTAGCATGCTGTAATATGTTCCCTGCCCCTTTTAAATTAATGCTTCCCTACGTGTGTACTCTGTCAGTCACTTGTCGTGTACTTGCTACCTTATAAATCTCAAACCCTCATACCCCCTATATGTGTTTGTGTTCCTTTGGTTGGTTTGTGGCCATGCCAGCGTCAGCTATTGCTGTGCATGACCAAACCAGACCCCTGTTGGGGTCATACAATGTATACCCAAAATCCCTTGACCCTTTTGTATGACCACTGATTCTGTGTAGGTTTGGGTTTTACTATTACAACTGATTTCAATCACCTATGTCACTAGTTGCTTTCAAAATGGACTATCAGTTCAGTTTTTTAAATAAATCTCATTCAACATGTGTTCTGCACTTCCACTATACTCTTAGAATCTAAGTTCTTCCCCTCTTGTGTGAGCCTTGCCTTGTGACCCTTGAGCTCCCTCCGAACTTGGACACATAAGGGCTGGCCCTTCCACACTGCACTCATTCTGTTTGGTTATGCAAATCTGGGTGTGAGCACTGCCCGGGATCCCTCGAGGTCGTTGGGGAACTCTGACACACCCAGTTATGAGAAAGGCTTTGAAATATTGGCATTGAAGTGGTTCATTACATAACTCAGAGAGAAAGTCAAGATCAGGCTTCCTTTGGTTGTAATTTCTTATTTCTCATGTATAGAATCCACGCTTAGGACCCATCTCATGCATTAGAGACCCTGTTCCTTAGGATTTACACTTATCATTTTAGCATGTCTATTTCACTATCATACCACTTAGCAATTCCTGCATTAAAAGTATTAATAACCAGTATTTCTGCAATCATGTTCCCACTGCCATGTACACTCAGAGATCCTGTATTAGGCTAAACAACATTAACAAATATATCATCTCTGCATATCCCAGTTCCAAACACTGTAATATTTTGCATATAGAAATCCTGTTTAGGATCCTGCATATGTGCATCATTCTGCACCTCTTTTCATTTAGATACCATGTCTTTAGTATCTCACTTATAGTCGCTTAAGCAAACTTAGGCTAATTACGAATGCATGAAAAGAAATAAAAAACAATTTCATTTAGTCCTTACGATTAACCAGCAATAAATTCTGTGTGTTAAAGACCTAGAACAGCATGTTTAGGTAATAACCATAGTCTCCAACTGTCAGTAATCTTGAATAACTTCTGAATCCTGTTCATGCCTAGGCAAGCCTTAGGTAATTACTTAAATAATACTGGAACTGCCTTTGCTTAAATACCAACTGCTACAACCAGCAGGCAGGCCTGATTCAAGCTTCTTTTCTGAGTTATATAACGAATCTGGTTCTGATTCAAACTCCCTGCTTTAGGATTTAAAAATTCAGACCTTAACTGTGTTTAAGTCATGCTATTTATATGCATTATTTTCGTAGGTATACCTGAGCCTTTTAATTGTTTATATGTTTTCCCTCTAAATGCAGTTCTACTTGTTTTGTATGTCGCCTTAGCATTTTACCTTTGAACCTAAGAGTCATCTTAGAACCTACTTCTTATAGGAATAGTAGTCCTAAATTCCTCCGGGACTGATAGGAATGGGATGGGTAACAGCATGTAATAGAGGTCGAGACCGATCCTTGCTTTAATACCTTCATGGGGTGGGAAGGGTAGATATGGATATGATGACCGGTGCGCTAATACCACGTGTAGACCTTCTTTTGAGGAGTGATTAACGGGTATTGCATTGATATGATCCATATTACAAACAAACCTACGACCCCCTTTCATTCATCAGCATGTTTAGATTGTAACTCTTTTCAAAACCTTGCTTTTTTCATTGTTTTTAAACAAACACTTGTGTATTTAATTTCAAAACCCCCTATTACTTGAGCCTTATTTGTTTACTTGTTAATTGCACAAATTCACAAAAACTATCTAGCCGGGAACCACACTAGTGGATCCTGAGAGTGCCTAACACCTTCCCCTTGGGATAATTTCAAGCCCTTACCCTATCTCTGGTTACCAACATAGTTGTAGTTGAACCCCATAGGTGCCCTAACGCACCTTAAAATCGTTAGGTGGCGACTCTTCAAAATTGCAAAACCCCTTTCCCAAAAGGAAAGAGTTGTCCCAACCAAATGTCATAAACCCGATTTCGAGAGAAAAAGGGGGCGCGACAATATTAACTGGCTCCATATTTTGCACTCGCTCAAGGTTTATGGGTGGTACACCGTCCCCTATACCGCTATTTTCTCCAAGGCCCTCATTGTCATGAACAGGTGCGTTTCGCGTGCTAGACATGTTCAAGCCTGAGAATTAAAAAATCTTGATAAGTAAAAGTGTAAAGATAACGTGTGTAACGAGAATCAATAAAGAAATAATCACTATTATCTTTAGCCTCACGGTGGGTGCCAAACTGTTTACCTTGAAAATACGAGTAACAATTAAATTTGATTTTGTATTTTTAAAGATATGTGATTTAATTCAATACCAATTAGTAATCAAGAAATATGAAGTAGAAATAAAATATAGAAGTGAATCAAACTGATATTACTTAGCAGTAGTAACCTCGAGACGGTGACCTCTAGGTGGCTTAGGGCAGTAAGAACAATTAAGTAGGGAAATCAACGTAAGAATAGTTAAGCTAAAGGACAATTCTGATGAACAGTAGGCAAAAGGTAGAGAGTATATTCTTTGCTCAGTATAAAGTAAGGTCTTACAAATGATTGAGGTCCCTTTTATATAATAGGGGAATCCCTAAATAAGGTATATTTCCATTTACAGTAAGGAATATTCTTGGTACAGCTGTCTAACCGCCTAGTACAGAATAGTACAATCATATTCCGGGATTTACGCTATGACTTTAGGGACGTGGCAGGAATCTAGCTCGCTCTGGTACAAATCCATAACGTTACTATTCTGGGTAGAACACACTCGACCTCGGTATTCATCGTGCTTCATCTTTGAACTCGGGTCTGGTCCCTCGAGCTCGAATTTGGTCTAACCCGACCTCGGACTTCAGACGACCTTTGAAGCAAATAGATCGAAGGTATTCGATCTTGACCGTATACAAACAATAACAATAAAGCAAGAACAGAGAAAAACCCAATCAGTCCTAACTAGAGCTAGCCTGAAGCTTGGAGGTGCGATTCACAAGGGTAGACAAATTTAGGGCAAACAATGTGCAATAACTTTTTGCAGAGAGTATGAGTAACAGAGAAGACATGAAGATGTAAGAGAGAGGGGGGGGGGGGGGTGTTGAAGAAAAATAGAAAGAATCATAGACCAAACAAAGGAGGAGAATCACGAAAATGGAAGTGAAATGGAAGATGTCCCAGATGGATAAAAAGGTAGACAGCTTTTCTCCGAGAAAAAAAAATTGTGGGATTGCAATTTAACTACAATACACGTGACTACAACAATGGAGGCTTGTGATACTGATTACATAGTTGTAGAGGTTTAAAATGGGAAGAAAGTATTGTCAAATTGTCAAAGAGGATTGGGGATGAATAGGTGAGTAGTTTGCTTTAGTTAAATAAGTATATTTTATAGGGAATCTTACAATGTTCAAGTAAGTTCAACTTACTAATATCTCGCCATTAATCATTAGACTTACTAAAATTACCAAGCACATATAAAAGTTAAAAAGCCCAAATAAATAAGGTTCTTTCTTTCCAAAAATCACACGTAAAAATCTCCTTCCATATTTTTAAGCGTGATCAGCAATATTAGGCGCAAGGCCGAAAGAAAATTTTTATGGATGAGATAGCAAACAAGGTGATGACATATATATATATATACAAGATTCCAAAAATCTAAGCAAAAAACAATCTTTTTCAATGGGTATGGTTGGAAATTATTGAAAACATATAGATAAGTAAATATACAAATTTTGGAGGTAATTTGGACTAATTTGGCATCAAAATTTATAGTTAAAATTGAGTTCAAAAAATTCTTTTGTGACACATGTATCACACACAAAGGTATATATGGATATACGTGTGATACACAAATGATACACAATGTGATACACATATCATTTTTTTCATGGTTCATCTTCTGCTTCCAATTTTCAATTCAAACCACCTCAAAACTCTGCCAAATCATCCCAAAACTGAGATTCAAACTCCTTAAGATGTACCCAATATATCCTAATAACACTCACTCAAAAGAAAGAAAATTTTTAATTTTTTTTTTTTGCTATAAATAGCTAATTGACTAATATTAATAATATTTGACTAATATAAGTAATATTTAATAAATTGGCTAATTTTTGTAACAAGCTACTTAAAATGTACATAGCTGGTAGTTTCCCTACTTTATAACAAGTTTAAAATAGGGTAAAAATGAGTAAACATTTTGGTTTTTATAAGTAGTTTGCATGGATACCTCAAATTAAAAGGCAGATTGATCAATGAGTTTTCTAATGGGGCCTTGATTATTTTTGGGCTTCTTGACGTACCCAATTTGGTCAAAATGACAAAATTCAAAGGAGTCCCTAAATATCTTTTGAGCAGTTTGATCCGTTAATTTTGTGAAAAAATGGATACTTTTGATCTTCGTTAAATATTTAACAAACTATGTCTATCAAACTTAAATGGAACTGGCAAAAAAGACTTATGCAATAACCAAAGATCCCCTAAGTGACTTTTATTTTGAATTTAGTAGCAAATAAAGAACTGAACACAAGGGACAGTTTGGCTCAAGGGATAGGTGTAGTGGATAACCAGCTGGTTTGCCCTTTGTGCAATGTGGCTAATGAGACCATTGAACATTTATTTTTGGTATGTGAACTATCTTTCTAAAATTTGGTGTAAACTACTTCAATGAGAAGGGATGCTTAGGCGTGTATATTGAGCTGGCAAAGTTGGGCAGAAACACAAATGAGAGAGAAGAATGATACTGTTGAAATAAACAGAATGGCTATGGCAGGATATACATATTATATTTGGTATGAAAGAAATCAAAGAATATTTCAAGTCAAACTAGAAAGTATTTGGATGATAGTTAGACAAGTAGTCCAAGATATCTTTTGTAGATGAATATGAAGCCCAAATTAGCAAACAAACTGGGAAAGCTTAACTAGTCAAGTTCTACCCCTAAAATAGCTACTAGAATACACTTGTATAACTAGTTTTTGGGTTGATTTTTTGTTGTTAGACTTGTTGGGCTCATGCCCATGTTGTCCAGCCAAAGGCCCAATGGCCCAATCCTATTCTCTTTTGGTTTTCATTCCTATTTGGAATTGGATTCAGTTTATTCCTATTTTGAGTGGGTTTTGGCTTTAAGAGAAAGCACCACTCATGATCTATAAATAGGACAACCTTGGAGAATTATTCTATGCTCATTGATACAAGACTTTGAAAGACTTAAGCACATAAGAGTGGTTTTTTGAGAGAGCTTTCATCAAGAGAGAAGAGAGAAGAAAAATATTTGGTTTGCTGCAGATTTTTATTCTGACCAGCCAACATTCAAATCACGTTTACTGATTCGTTAACCGTTGGATCGGGCTGAAATTTTGACTGAGTATTCGTAACTCTTGATCTTGGATTTGAACGGTGAAGATCGGATTTGGAGGCTCGTAGCATCTGATTTTGAGCCTCGAACAGCAGCTTCGTTTTTGTGGATTATACTCTTTCTTCAATTGATTAGTTGTTGCTCTTGTTGCTATTGTTGCTCCGTGTTTGGCCCTTGTTGTGTAGCCAATTTGGAGAACTTTTGTAACCCTCTTATTGTTATAGTGGAGCTTTTTGGATTTTTGTGATCCCGTGGTTTTTACCTTCGATTTGAAGGGTTTTCCACGTTAAAATTTGGTGTTCTTTATCTTCTTTATTTTTGGGTTTGCCTCTTCCTCAACATAACAGTGGTATCAGAGCGTTGGTTATTTATCCAAGTTGTTACGGAATGGAGGCGAATATGAGCAAGATGGTATGTTTAAATGGGAGAAATTATAATGTTTGGAGAAGCAAGATGAAAGACTTGTTGTTCGTGAAGAAGATGCATCTACCCGTTTTTTCAGCTCATAAACCCGAGAGTATATCCGATGAAGATTGGGATTTCGAGCACCAACAACTATGTGGATATATACGGCAATGGGTTGAAGATAACTTTCGCAACCATATTGTGAACGAGATACATGCGAGATCATTGTGGGAAAAGCTAGAGACTCTTTATGCTTCAAAAATCAGGAACAACAAATTATTTCTGCTAAAGCAATTGATGACCTTTAAATACAAGGAAGGCAGCCATATCCTTGATCACATAAATGATTTTCAGGGTGTCCTTGATCACCTATCTGGAATGGGGGTTAATTTTGATGATGAGATACAAGGACTTAATACTCTGCCAGACTCTTGGGAAACTCTTCGTGTTTCTTTGACAAATTCAGCTCCTGGAGGTAAGGTGACCATGGAATATGCCAAGAGTGGTGTGTTGAACGAGGAAGTAAGGAGAAAATCTCAGGGTTCGTCCTCACAAGCAGATATCTTGGTTACAGAAGACTGGGGGAGAGTTAGAACAAGAGGCTCAAGGAATAGAGGTAAAAGTAGAAGTAAGTCAAGGTCCAAATACTATAATATTACATGCAACCACTGTGGCAAGAAAGGACACATCAAAAGGTTTTGCCGCAAGTTGAATCAAGACACTAGAGAAGGAAAGAAAGTTGAAAATAACGAGAACAATGTTGCTGCTATTCGAGATGACCTTCTTTTTGCTTATGATGAAAACGTCATCAATTTGGTATCCCATGAGACTAGCTGGATAGTAGATTCTGGAGCTACCTCACATGTCACACCAAGAAAAGATTTTTTCTCATCTTATACTGTTGTTGATTTTGGAGTGTTAAAGATGGGCAATGCCAGTGAAGTTAAGGTGTTTGGTGTTGGCACAGTTTGTTTGAAAACTAATAATGGTTCAACGTTAGTTCTTCAAGATGTCAAGCATGCTCCAGACTTTCCTTTCAATTTGATCTCCGCAGGAAGATTAGACGATGAAGGTTACTATAATGCCCTCTTTAATGGCCAATGGAAGCTCACTAAGGGCTCGTTAGTAGTGGCTCGGGGAGTCAAGTCTGGTTATTTATATGTGACACAGGGCTCTATTCTTAATGACTCAATAAATATGGTGGAAGGTGATACTTTATCAGAATTGTGGCACAGAAGATTGAGTCATATGAGCGATAGGGGGATTACGTGTTTGGCTAAGAAAAGTTTGCTTTCTGGATTGAAACAAGCAAAGCTGAAAAGGTATATCCATTGTTTAGCTGGCAAACAGAAAAGAGATTCCTTTCATAGCATCCTCCCTCAAGAAAGCCCGATTTATTGGAGCTAGTACACTCTGATTTGTGTGGTCATTTTAAAGTAAAGTCAAAAGTTATTGATGATCATTCTCGTAAGCTCTGGTTGTATCCTTTGAAATCTAAAGATCAAGCACTTGGCGTGTTTAAGGAATTTCAAGCCTTAGCTGAGAGACAGACGGGGAAGAAATTAAAATGTATTCGCACTGACAATGGTGGTGAATATTGTGGTAGAGTTAGATGCTTACTTCAGAGGCTAAACTTCCAAATACATTTTGGGCGGAAGCACTTAACACTGTTGCCTATGTTATCAATTTGTCTCCTACTGTTGCTTTGGATGGTGCGAAAGATGTTTCTTATGATCACCTGAGAGTTTTTGGGTGTAAAGCTTGTGTGCATATTCCTAAAGATGAGAGTGACAATAAACTTATTAGAAGTCGTGATGCAATATTCTTTGAAGACCAAACTATTGAAGATATTGACAAAGCTGAGAAGATAGATTCTCAGAGTAATGAGAGCTTAGTTGATGTTGAGTATAGATGTTATGGATGCTCCAGTTGATGAAGTTGTGGTTAATCAGCAACCAATTCCTACACAGGTAACTACTTCGAATGCTCCTGAAACCTCTCTTAGAAGATCTACAAGGGAGAAGAAAAAATCCATGCGCTATCCTCTTGATGAGTATGTACTTTTGACTGACATGGGAGAACCTGAGAATTATGATGAAGCCATGCAAGATAATCACAAAGATCATTGGATCGAAGCGATGGAAGATTAGATGAAGTCACTCCATGAGAATGGCACATATGAGTTAGTGAAATTGCCGAAAGGTAAGAGAGCTTTATCTAACAAATGGATATTCAGAATAAAGCAAGATAACCATACCTCTGCGCCTAGATACAAGGCGAGGTTAGTTGTTAAAGGTTTTGGCCAGAAGAAGGGAGTTGACTTTGATGAAATTTTCTCCCCTGTTGTGAAGATGTCTTCTATTCTTGTGGTTCTAGGCTTAGCCGCAAGTCTAGATTTAGAGGTTGAGCAGATGGATGTTAAGACTGTTTTTCTTCATGGTGATTTAGATGAGGAGATTTATATGGAGCAACCTGAGGGGTTTGTAACTAAGGGAAAAGAAAATTATGTCTGCAAATTGAAAAAGAGCCTGTATGGATTGAAACAAGCTCCAAGGCAATGGTATTTGAAGTTTGAATCTGTCATAGAAGAACAAGGGTATAAGAAAACTTCTTCAGACCACTGTGTATTCTTCCAGAAGTTCTCTGGTGATGATTTTATTATTTTATTGCTTTATGTGGATGACATGCTTATTGTTGGCAAGAATAAATCCAGAATCGCAGTCCTTAAGAAGCAGTTGAGCAAATCGTTTGCGATGAAGGACTTGGGGCCAGCAAAGAAAATCTTGGGCATTCAAATCCACCGACATAGAGACAGAAAGGAGTTATTTCTGTCCCAAAAGCAATACATTGAGAAGGTACTCAAGAGGTTCAATATGACAGATGCAAAAGTGGTTAGTTGCTAAACACTTCAAATTGAGTATTAGTCAGAGTCCATCTACTGATGAAGAGAAAAAGGAGATGTCTCGTATTCCTTACTCTTCTGCCATTGGTAGCTTGATGTATGCTATGGTTTGCACTAGACCAGATATAGCACATGCCGTTGGTACTGTTAGTAGATTCCTTTCCAATCCTGGAAAAGAACATTGGGATGCAGTAAAATGGATATTAAGGTATTTGAAAGGTACTGCAGATTTGAAGCTGTGCTTTGGCAATGGCAAGCCTGAACTTGTTTGTTACACAGACTCTGATTTAGGAGGCAATCTTGATAATTCAAGATCGACTTCCGATTATTTGATCACTTTTGCAGGGGGAGCTGTTTCTTGGCAATCTAGACTATAGAAGTGCATAGCTCTATCCACCACAGAAGCCGAATATATTGTTGTCACAGAAGGTGCCAAAGAACTATTATGGATGAAGGAGTTTATTAATGATCTTGGCTTTGAGCAGCCAATGTACATCTTATTTTGTGATAATCAGGGTGCTATCTGTCTTACCAAGCACTCCACTTTTCATTCTAAGACCAAACATATAAATAGAAAGTATCATTGGACAAAAATGGCCGTGGAAGAGAAATTATTTGAGGTTGAGAATATACACACTGATGATAATCCTTCGGATATGCTGACAAAGGCGGTGGCTGCAGATAAACATGAATTTTGCAGAAAATTGGCAGGCATGAAGCCTGTCAATAGTTCCTCTACTTGAAGACACACTTGGCCCCTTGGCTGGAGGGGGAGTTTGTTGGGCTCATGCCCATGTTGTCCAGCCAAAGGCCCAATGGCCCAATCCTATTCTCTTTTGGTTTCCATTCCTATTTGGAATTGGATTCGGTTTAATCCTATTTTGAGTGGGTTTTGGCTTTAAGAGAAAGCACCACTCATGATCTATAAATAGGACAACCTTGGAAGAATTATTCTATGCTCATTGATAAAAGTCTTTGAAAGACTTAAGCACATAAGAGTGGTTTTTTTAGAGAGCTTTCATCAAGAGAGAAGAGAGAAGAAAAATATTTGGTTTGCTGCAGATTTTTATTCCGACTAGCCAACATTCAAATCACGTTTTCCGATTCGTTAACCGTTGGATCGGGATGAAATTTTGACTGAGTATTCTTAACATCTTGGTCTTGGATTTGAACGGTGAAATCAGATTTGGAGGCTCGTAGCATCTGATTTCGAGCCTCGAACAGCAGCTTCATTTTTGTGGATTATACTCTTTCTTCAATTGATTAGTTGTTGCTCTTGTTGCTATTGTTGCTCCGTGTTTGGCCCTTGTTGTGTAGCCAATTTGGAGAACTTTTGTAACCCTCTTATTGTTATAGTGGAGGATCTTTGTGATCCCGTGGTTTTTACCTTCGATTTGAAGGGTTTTCCACGTTAAAATTTGGTGTTCTTTATCTTCTTTATTTTCGGGTTTGCCTCTTCCTCAACATAACAAGACTAAGTACTGAAGCTGGGCCTTTCTGTCTAATTTTCAATTTTTTGGTTTTTGTTATGTCTTGTACATTCTTTCATGTTGCCGAAAAATGTATCATTCTTTTACATTGTATTAACATTTTATGATACATTAATTACTAGTATTAATTAGATTATTAATTAATACTTCATATATATCATTAAAAAATTACTTTTTAACTATCAAGAAGCACCTTACAGAGTAAGGATTTTAAGATAACTCAAAGTAAGACTAAGTACATATACTACAAGTTTAGTCAGCATGAGAAGAGCGAAGTTGAGGTGAGACTACATGAAATTGCAATGACAAAATGCAAACAACTTAGATATCTAGGTTCGTTGTTTCAAGAGAATAGAATAATAGACAAAGATATTACTTATAAGATTAGAGCGGGATGGTTGAAATGGAGAAGTGTTACAGTGGTGCTTTGTGATAGAAGGATGCCTACCAAGATAAAATGTAAGTTTATAGAATAGCTATAAGCAAATTATGTTATATGGTAGTGAATGGTGAGATGCTAAAGTTCAACATATTCATAAGATGAGTATTGCAGAAATGCGAATGCTAAGATGTATGTGCGGTCACACATCATTAGATAAGATAAAAAATAATTGCATTCGCTAGAAGGTGCAAGACACATTGAGAATAAAATGAGTTGTAACAGCCCAGACTTTAGACGAAGTCCCACATCGACAAAACACAAGAGGGATGCTGGGTATATAAGTTAACAAGCCTTAAACCCTATTAACGCGTTTTAAACCCATTGCTAACAACAACCANGCTTGATTTAGCTTGGTTTGGATTGAATTGGCTTGGCTTGGCTTGGCTTAGTTTTAGTAGCTTAGTTTGACTTTATTTGATTGGAAGGGCTAAGCATTAAAAAAAAT
Source organism: Nicotiana attenuata (assembly GCF_001879085.1). Classification (NCBI taxonomy): domain Eukaryota; kingdom Viridiplantae; phylum Streptophyta; class Magnoliopsida; order Solanales; family Solanaceae; genus Nicotiana; species Nicotiana attenuata. The sequence goes on from NW_017672290.1 coordinate 60,426, forward strand.
GGGTAGGGGAAAAACTTTACGAGACTTTAGGCAATGTCTCACATTGACAAAACACAAGAGGGATGCTGGGTATATAAGTTAACAAGCCTTAAACCCTATTAACGCGTTTTAAACCCATGAGGGCCTAGGCCTAGAGCAGACAATATCACTAGCGGACTGGGCTGTTACAGATGGTATCAGAGCCACTCTTGTGTCAGTCTTGCCGATGGTGGGTCAGAGTTCAACTGAGTTTAAGCAAATCCTGGTTAGGCGGGGCAAACCTCANATGACTCAACAACCACTTGACTTTCCTCTCCAGCAGATGAAACTCCCGTGGCTGAGGAACCTTTAAATGAAGGAGCCGCTTCTGTTGAAGTTGAAAATGTTACAATTCCAGCTCCTGAGGGTGAAACTTCACTGATACAGTCCGTGGAAGCTGAAGCTCCCATGATCTTGCTTCCCTCGGTGACTTTAACACTTCAAGCCCAACTGCCGCTACTTCCTCAGAAATTGCTACCGTGCCTACAACTGCTTCTGAAAGTGAAGTTGACATTGCAACTTCAGAAGTTCCAACCCCTTTAGTGACAAGTTGAATATTTTACTCCTTTGTTGTTTTGTTTATTAATTGGTGGTTTTATCCCTTGACCTTTTTAAGGGATTTTTTGGTTAAGTCCCCAGTTATCATAATGGGGCACTTGTAAAAACATTTTGCTTGACTAAGTGTTACTTAGTCTTTTTTAAGAAGTTTTCTTGGTACTTCAATATGTTCTATTCTTGCCTTTTTCTTATCTATTTAGGACTTATAGAATAGTTTAGCATTTTTATCCTTTGAAATTGCTTTATGATTCTTCTCATGAGTTATTAACATGAGGTTTATAAAAGAGAGCCCTTTTCATATGTCGACACTTGATGAAGAAGACGTCTCAACTTCATAATGGTGTTATAATACGATGAAAGAAATAGGAATACACATGTTTTGTATGCCACAACTTTGACAAGTTTTTATTCATGAACTTGAACAAGCTTTTGAGTATTACATGTATTAAAGTACATCTATAACTTTCCCGTAACTATTTTTCTTGTAACAGATTTTTACAGAGTAAATATAATTTAGACAAGGTTTTCCCTTATAACCCGTTTCAGTATATAGTCATGACCCCATCTTCATGTATTAGGAAGGGTATGAGAGGTGACTCTATTGTTCTCATGAGTTTGAGAGGTGACTCTGTTGTTCTCATGGGAAAGAATACTATGAAGTATGCTTATGCTGGGATTCCATAACCTCTGCTCGACACTTGTCTCTTGATTTACGTATCTATTTTTCGCACGTATCTGTTCTGTGTTCATTATACAGTCCCCCAAGTGTTTGAGTGGTGAAGTATGAAGCCTTGAGCACTTGTTTTTCCTCTTAACTTGGTCCTTTTCCTGAAACAGAAAAATTTGCGGGACTCGGAGGTGCGATTAGAGATGAAGACTGCCTAACCCGTGTGTATTTCCATCAGATTAATTGTAACCCTGGGCTGGGAATTTAAGAATATTCCATTTTGCCGTACAGGTCGTGACTCATCATTTGGCACGAGTTAGGGTTTTTGCCTAGCATCTAAAATCGTTAGTAAAATTATTAATAATTAAAAAAAAAATTTTAACATAGAAATACCTGACCGTGGATACTTTTTTTTTTAAAAGTAGTATCTTTTTAGATGAACTACATTCCAATGTGAAGGAAGCACCTTCCCGTCCATTGTTTCCAACTCGTATGCTCCTTTTCCTGCAATATCTCGAACTCTGTAGGGTCCTTCCCATGTTGGACTCAGCTTTCCTGAATTAGCATCCTTTGTAGATTGGAACAACTTTTTAAGCACGAAGTCCCCAATTTTAAAGAATCTGAGGCGTGCTTTCCTGTTATAATATCGTTCAATTACTTGCTTTTGTGCCGCAATTCTTATTAGTGCAGCTTCTCGTCTTCCCTCTAACAAATCAAGATTCACCCGCATCTCTTCATCATTTGATTCCTCCATTGCTTGAACGTACCGTGTGCTTGGTTCTCATATTTCTACTGGAATCAAAGCCTCCGCACCATAAACCATTGAAAATGGGGTTTCTCCCGTGCTTGTTTTTGTCGTTGTACGATAAGCCCATAATACCCCAGGTAATACCTCGGGCCAATTACCTTTCGAATCCTGCAACCTTTTCCTCAAGTTGTTGATGATAACCTTATTCGTGGATTCCGCTTGTCCATTCCCCACTGGATGATATGGTGTAGATGTTATCCTTTTAATCTGCCAACTTTGAAGAAATTCTGTGATTTGGACTCCTATGAATTGTGGTCCATTATCACACACGATTTCCTTTGGTACCCCAAAACGGCATATTATGTTTCTCCAAATGAAGTCTTTAACTTCTTTCTCCCGCACCTGTTTAAATGCCCCTGCTTCTACCCATTTAGTGAAGTAATCTGTAAGCACAAGTAGAAACTTTACCTGACCTTTTGCTTGTGGCAATGGACCTACGATATCCATTCCCCATTTCATAAAGGGCCACGGAGCTATGACAGGGTGGAGTAACTCAGCTGGTCTATGCATATTATTGCCGTATCTTTGACATTTATCACATTTAAACACGAAATCTTTAGCTTCTTCTTCCATCTTGGGCCAATAATATCCTGCTCGAATCAATGTTTTTACTAGCGACCTCCCACCAGCGTGACTTCCGCAATGTCCTTCATGTATTTCCCTCATCACATATTCTGTTTGAGAAGGTCCGAGACACCTTGCTAATGGTCCACCGAACATCTTTCGATAAAGATTCCCTTGATGCAAACAATAACGAGCAGCTTTCTTGCGAAGTGCATGAGCCTTTGTTTTGTCAATAGGCACGGTTCCATGCTGTAAAAAAGCAACAATTTCGTTTCTCCAATCCCATGTTAAATGATTAAAATTTACCTCATTCTTATCAGGTTCGAGAACGGAATGAAATAGATGTACGACTGAAGCATTTGCATCATTTGTTACGTCTGCTGCAGACGCGAGGTTAGACAAAGCATCTGCTTCTGCATTCTCGTCTCTTGGGATCTGCATTACCTTCCAAGTTTGGAATTGTTTTATTAGCTCCCGTACCTTTTCAAGATATTCTTGCATTCGAGTTTCCCTGGCTGTATAAGTCCCCAGTATTTGATTAACCACAAGTTGAGAATCGCTCTTGATTATAATCTGTGATATGCCAAGTTCTCGTGCCAGTTCTAAACCTGCAATGAAAGCTTCATACTCTGCTTCATTGTTAGTTATCGAATGACACTTTATAGCTTGTCTAATAGTTTCACCCGTGGGTGGTACGAGAACTATTCCTAAACCTGCACCTTTTACGTTAGATGAACCGTCAGTGAATAAAATCCAAGTCCCCGGGTTTGCACCATTAAAAACTTGTAATTCTTTTTCAGCTTCTAATTGCATCCCCTGACTGAAATCAGCTACGAAATCAGCTAATACCTGAGATTTTATAGCAGTCCTAGGTTGATAAGTGATGTCGTACTCACTTAATTCTATAGCCCATTTTGCTAATCTACCTGATAATTCATGTTTATGCAAAATGTTTCGTAATGGAAAAGCAGTAACCACAGCAATGGGATGACATTGAAAGTAAGGTCTTAATTTTCTAGATGACATAATCAAAGCAAGCGCTAATTTTTCTAGTTGCGGGTACCGTGTTTCTGCATCTAGGAAAGACTTGCTTACATAATAGATTGGAGATTGCTTACCTTGATTCTCCCGGACTAAAACAGCACTTACCGCAACTTCTGACACGGCAAGATAGATGAGTAACTTCTCTCCTACCTTTGGTTTCGCCAACAATGGTGGATTTGACAAATATACTTTCAGATTCTTGAGTGCTTGCTGACAATCTTCGTTCCATTCAAAATGATCTTGTTTCTTTAAAGCTGAGAAAAATTTGACGCATTTTTCTGAAGACTTGGGAATGAATCTCCCCAGAGCTGCAATTCTCCCAGTTAGTCTTTGAACTTCTTTTTTACTCGTAAGTACATCTGGAATTTCTTCAATGACCTTAATCTGTGCAGGATTCACTTCAATTCCACGGTTAGAAACAAGAAAACCTAAAAATTTTCCTGATGCCACTCCAAATGCACATTTTTCTGGATTCAACTTCATATTATATTTTCGTAAAATTTTTAAACGTATCAGATAGGTGCGATATATGATCTTCTGAATGTTGATCTTTAACTAGCATATCATCTATATACTTCCATGGTTTTACCTAAATATTCTTGAAACATTTGGGTGACCAACCTTTGATACGTTGCACCTGCATTCTTAAGACCGAAAGGCATTACCTTGTAACAATAAGTCCCCCTGTCTGTTATAAAAGAAGTTTTTTCTTCATCACCTGGATCCATCTTGATTTGATTATAGCCTGAATATGCATCTAAAAAACTTAATAGTTCATGCCCTGCAGTAGCATCAATTAACTGATCTATGTAGGGCAAAGGAAAGGAATCTTTTGGACAGGCTTTATTAAGGTCTGTATAATCTACACAGACTCGCCACTTACCGTTCTTTTTAGGAACCACAACAGTATTAGCTAACCAGTTAGGATATTTTACCTCACGAATTGAACTAATTTTTAGCAACTTTTGAACTTCCTCTTGAATCACCTTATTTTTGAAAGTTCCTTGTTTTCTTTTCTTTTGCTTGACGGGAGGATATAATGGATCTTCATTTAGTTTATGAGTCATCACCTCCGGTGGTATACCTGTCATGTCTGTATGGGACCAAGCAAAATAGTCTGCATTAGCTTTTAAAAATTCAATTAACTTACGTTTTACCTCCGGGCTAAGATTAGCTCCTATGTACACTTTTCTCTCGGGCCAATGTATAAATAAAACCACGGCCTCTAGCTCTTCTATCGTTGTTTTGATGTTATCATTCTCCTCCGGTTCTTGAATGGTATCAGGTCTTGAATCCAGATCTGTTTGCTTTTGCTCAAGTGAGGTTGTTTCCATGTTACCATCACCTAAATTCTGTAATTGCTATATTGGAAGGGGAGCAGCGCTTAGCTTCCATGGTTGTTGGGAATATTTATCTATATCCACACCCTTGATCACGGGCGGTACTCCAGGTATTTGCTCTATGCGTTCATTTTGCTCCTTAAGCTGTTTTTGCAAGGTTAGTACTAGACTTTGTAAATCAGAATTAACTGGATTACCTGGGTCTCTCTCTTGTGTTTCACTAGGGGTTCCACCGCTGCCAGAATTAATCAATCCTGAACGAGGATTCTCCAAAGTATTATTGTTCGGAGCAGATGTGGGTGGGACAGCAGGCAATTGGCGAACAAAAGCTTGGAGAGCGTTATTGACTTGAGAGGCAATAAGTTTTTGCAGAGCCTCATTCATGGTTTCAACGTTTTCGAATTGAGCCTGTCCATCTGTATAAGATCCATCAGGAGTGCCTTCACGAGATCGTCGTGGGGAGCCTCGTGGAGAATCTTGTGGAGCCTTGTGGGGAATCTCCCTGAAGTTGTTGGATTGTCTGAATTTCTGGGTTTCCTTGAGTGTTGTCATTGTTGTTCGACATGATTGATGCAATCAAGAAAATTAGATTGAGATATGCTTGATTATCAGATTCCCGGTAACGGAACCAATTTGTTTAACCAAAAAATAGAATTTCGGTTAAAACTAGAAATTAAGAGGAAAAATCGGGTTACTGATAATCACGAGACGAAAAGAATAAGAAATTTTTGAGGATAATAAAGCAGTAAATAAGTTCGTATTTCAATGTAATCTCAATGATATTTCGTGTCCTTATAAATGCTGAGACCTCCTCCTTTTATAGTTGATTTTTCTAGGAAAAGGTATAATGCCTTAGCCTTAAAGAGGCAATTATGAGCATTAAATGACATTAAATGAAACGTTACACAATCATTCCTATTCAATACTGATTCGCTAACGTATTTGACATTTAATACTGAGTTTAGACTCCTTTATGCCATCAGATTCATATCTTCAATTCCTTCTGACCTCCTGGCTTTAATTAAGTTAAATAGATACGAGACTCGTATCATTTAAATAGCATCTCGTGCCTATTTAACTTTCTTCTCCTCGTATCTGATATTGCCCGTGCCTCTTAACTGATCATCATGTTTTGACCATTTGACCAGTCCACGTGTCATACCGCGTCACCTTCAATTATAAATTCAGTTTTTTCCCAATACAATAAGAAAATTAATAAACACAAAGTATAGTTTACTAATTAATTCTATTAAATGCTTTTTGAGAATCGAATAGTATTAAAAGAACTATTACTACTTTGATATTAATTGTAATTGAAAAAGAAATTAACAAATTTAATCTTGAACTATTAAATTATAAATATTTCGAAATAGGACAAAGAAAGTGTATGTACTTTCAATATTGGCAATCTCAGTGGTTTTAGACAAATGTCTAATCATCTAATCTATATATGTCACGTGTCAGAGATTCAAGGTGTTCATCGAGTTACTTCTTTAAAACCTATAGGTCTAATTACAACTAGACTAGTAAACGTGGTTACTTCCAATTTGTTAGAAGGATTGTTTTCTAGCAATGATGCTATTGCTAGAAAAGAAAGGAAAAAACGAAAAAGATAAATAATTACTGATGTTTGACTTAAAGTATGCATATTTTTACGTATATTGTCTCACATTGTATTCATGTCTTATATATTTCGAATGTATAATATAATAATTTGTGCTAATTTGTGGTATTTTTATGTGTAGGAATCATTCAGATGCGATTTGGGACGAAAACGCGGGAATTCGAGCGAAAATGGGAAAAAAAGGCAAAAGTGCACATTTGAGGGCCACAGACAGCGTGGGGCCCAAAACAGAATGCTAAAAAGTTGAGCGCTAGGGCCAGCGCCCCACTCTGCCTTGGACGCTCAAAACGTGAACATGTCCTATTTCGATCGGGACTCAGTTATTTCGACCCCAAGACGTCCCCAACTCATATTAAAGCCAACCTAAACCTATTTTGGAGGGGGAGGGGGACGTTTATGAGAGGAAAACACAAGCACAGAGCCGCCGTGGAGGCCGGTTTTCATCTTTTCTTCCGCCAAACTTAGTAATTTTTATGTTTCTTTGTATGATTTGTTGTTTTGCAACCATGTCTATGTGGAGCTAAACTTCACGTTCCAGGGTTGTTGTTCTTTCATGACTATTATTATTCGAATATTGATTTTGATTTCATGATTTATCGTATTAGTTTATTTATTCAATCTTGCGCTTAATTATTTAATTGCTTGATCACCAATTAAATACTACTATCTACGAATCTAAAATTGAACTCGAAAGTGGGAGTTCAAGATTGCACATAGTATTGAGTAGAGCAAGTTCTTGAACCTGAGCATCGGGGAACGGATTCGCGATTAGGATAGACATATACCTAATTGCCTTGCTTGGTTGATTTACAGGAATTACAAGTACGTTCTTGTTAGTTCTAATTTCATAGACATATAGGCGTTAGGCTAGCTTGAATAGGCGAGTAAGAACACGACAGATTCTTATGAGCAATATTAACCCTGTTAACCAATAAACTAGATAAAATTAGTTAGTCAATTTGATTGAAGAATACAATAGGAATGTTAGATAACCCATAACCCTAGATCGTTTTCATCACATTGATAATATAAAAATATGCTATTCCTCTGTTTAAAGTTCATTATTTTTTTTAATTTAATTACTTTAGCATCACTACTTTTGGGTTTAATCCTTGTTTAGATAATTATGATAGTCTAATTTAGTTAATAGTTAATCACAAGTCCTCGTGGGTTCGATATCCGACTTTACTCACTTTTACTACTTGACGACCGCGTACACTTGCGTGTGCGTTTGACCGCAACAATTACTCTATCTATTTAAATTCATATGACACTTTTTATTTTTTTTGAGATTCAATTTTTTTTTTTTAATATTTTGATCGTGTATTAGAATATAGAATCTTTAAGTTTATCTAATTTTTTTTCACATGATCGAACGTAAAAAATACTATAAATTACAATAATTAATAATTTTAAAATATTTAAAAGACATAAGAAGATTGAGATCAAAGAATAATTCGTAAATTCATCTATTTTTAGAATGTATTGATTGATCCCATAAGCGGGAGTGGCGAACCTAACAAGTTGCTGCCTAAAGCAAACCCTGTATTTCCTTTAGAAAATCTTGTAATTATTGTAGAGCAGCTAATTAGGAACTCTTAATCAGAAAGAATTCGGTTCAGAAACTCAAATTATCAAAAGTATCGAATAACAATATGTTATTCCTATTTTGGCGTCTTAAGAACCTTTCCATGAGTTCCATCATTTATGTTACGTACTGAGCTGTTAAGTTTTACTGTAGGTTTGTATTAGAGTTACAAGCATTAGGTCTAAAAAAAAAAAAGATTTCGGATAAATTTGCAGATTAGCTAAATTATACTAAGATATTAACATAAAAATAATAGTGTTAATTTTAGCTTATATTTTCAATCAAAGACGAAAAAAATTTATACAGAGATAACGCATCTAATCCCTTGAACCAAATAGCTCCTTAATCTTTTGTTATCAATACCTACAAAAACCCCAAAAATAAAAATCTTAAATAATCGTTCACCCAACGACATAAACTAAAAATAATCGACGTATATATAAGGTTTGACTCGACACGGAATTTAACAAAAAAAAAGATTTTTGAAAGCTTTGTGGAGCCATGATATTTGTATGGTTATAAACAAGGGCGTACGCAGGAATTTTTATAAGCGATGTCGAAATTTATAGAAGAATTGAAATATAACGTTGATTATCATACTTTCATATTAGAAATAGTCTTAATCTATTGGTTTTGTTGAGTCTTAAGTTAGAAAAGATCCTGAGTTTTATTTAACTTCATCACAATTTTTAACGACAAAGGCTCTCTTAAATATTTGCAAAAGAAAAATGTGCTAGTTGAGGTTTGAACCGTCGACCTCTTAGAGCAAAATCAAGTACATAACCAAGACATCAAGACACAATTTATGTCAAGTGGTATCATTTTTCCTACTTATCCGTTTCCGTACAGTATTATTACATATATTTAATAAAAATTTCCGACGAAGCGGTGTCACGTGACACCGCTTCGGTAAGCATACATCCGCCCCTGGTTATAAAAGCTTTTCATTAAAGATAAAGTGAGTAAAATAAAGAGTTTAAGTTGAATTATTTCAATTGTAGAAATGTGTTATTTTTTTTGGTTAATAAGGAAAGTGTGTCATCTAAATTGAAACGATGGAATATATATATATATATATATATATGAGATAATTTCACAAAAGTACAACCCACATAGATGCTTTTCATCCGCGTAGCCACCGTTTTAACTCTTCATCCGTGTAGCCCATGAAACCCTCATAACATGACATCACTCTTCTCGCATTTCTTTTATTTCTCCGATTTGTTTATTTTCTCTTCCCAAATCAATATGACTATCTGACAAAAAACATCATGTGATTTTACAATCTTTACTTTTGTTTCTCTCTCTTTGCCTTCTTTTTGTCAGAAATTTACTAAAAAAAAGAGAGAACATTGTTATTTTATATATACACGCACACATACATACATATTTATACACAATTTTACATTGGGATACAATGTAAATACATTATTTTATATATATATATATATATATATATATATATATATATATATATATATATATATATATACGCACTTATACATATTTATACAATATATATGTAATATAAATAAGATACTGAAATATGCACCCTGAAATTTATGTACACTTGTATAGTATTAAACCTTTATTTCAATACAAAATTTGTCATATAAGCTTCCATAAAGACCTCTTATACACTAGTAATGACGTATATACACCCTTATACACTGAAAAAATATAATTATACATCATTAAACACAAATCTACGCACTTATACTTATTTATACATAATTATACAATATCGTATAAGTATGTATAAACACCAGTTATACAACATATGCATTGGAAAATACCTTATGTTAATCA